>NW_007216780.1:0-10103 GCF_000164805.1 Carlito syrichta
TTCCTCATTTCCCCCCTCCACCCATCTCATCCCTGGTAACCACTGCTTTATTTTCTACACCTTTGTCAACATTTGTTATCTCTTGACTTTTTAATAATAACCATCTTAACAGGTATGAAATACTATCACATGGTGGTTTTAATTGGCATTTCTCTGATGATAAATGGTGTTCACTCTGCATATTTGACCTTTTTTTAAGATTCCATGTATAAATGAGATAATGCAATATTTTTCTTTCTGTGTCTGCTTTATTTCACGTGGCATAACATTTTCTAGGTTCATCCATGTTGTAGCAAATGACAGGATCTCCTTCTTTTGGAAGGTTGCTTAATATGACATTGTGTATAAATACCATGGTTTCTTTATCCATTCATCTTCCAAGAGACATTTAGGTTGTTTCCATATCTTGGTTATTGTGCATATTGTCATAAACATGCCTGTGTAGATATCTTTATGAGGTGATGATTTCATTTCCTTTGGTATATACCCAGAAGAGTGATTGCTGTGTTATATGGTAGTTCTATTTTTAATTTCTTTAGGCATCATTATTCTTCATTAGCCTTCCATAATGGCTGCATCAATCTACATTTCTACCAACAGTTTACCAAGTGTCCTTTTTCTCTACACCCTTGCCAACATCTGTTATTTCTTGACTTTTTAATAATAGCCATCCTAACAGGTATGAGATAATATCTCATAGTAGTTTTGATTGGCATTTCCCTGATGATAAACTATATTAAGCACTTTTTCACATACATGCTGGCTATTTTTGCATCTTCTTAGGAGAAAAACTTATTCAGGTTCTGTGCCCATTTTTTAAAAGACTTATAGAGAAGCAGAAAAAGATTAGTAGTTGTCTAGACACGGAGGAATGGGTATGAGAATCAACTGCTAATGGGTGTAAGGTTTCTTTGGGGGGTGATGAAATGCTAAAGTTATTAAATAATTAAATTATTTGATCATATTCTAAAATTATTAAGTGATTAAAATAATTGTGCTGATCACTGAACAACTATGAATATACTAAAATCTATTGAATTTTACAATTTAATTTGCTAAGTTGTGAATTATATTGGTATAAATCTATTTTTTTTCACCTTTAAATTTTTTATTTTAAAATCGTGGGGTACAATTCAGGGTTAGGTATACAATATTCATTGTGTAGGTACCCTTGTTGATGAGGTGTGCCCCTCGTTCCCCAGGCAGTTTAAGTTCTCCAAAGAATAGCAGAAAAGTAGAACAAAATCTATTGTATCACTTTCTTTTTTTTTTTTGAGTTGGAGTCTCACTCTGTCGCCCAGACTGGAGTGCAGTGGCCGCTCCCGGCCACCATACCCTCGACCTGCTGGGCTCCTGCGATGCTTCCACCTCAGCCTTCCGAGTAGCCGGAATTACAGGCATGCGCTACCACGCCCGGCTGATTTTTTTGATTTATTGTGGAGATGAAGTCTCACTGCCCAGGTGGGTCTCGAACCCGCGGGCTCAGGCAATCCACTCACCTCAGCCTCCCAAAGGCGCGGGATTACAGACTGAGCCACCAAGACCGGCTTGTATCACTTATCTTTCAAGGTTTCTAGTTTAACTTTTTCTTTTGGAATCTTTAGATTCCTTATTTTCATGCTTGCCATCTCAATGGCATTTAAAAAATATTTGTAAGCCCCATATAGTTAACATGTTAATTATTTTGTTAAGAATTGTTCAGGTCATCTAATCTTCCAAATTGCCTACAACTAACCCATATTCTTCGTTTAAATAATTGTCCTATTTCATGTTTATTCTTGCTACATATAAGTTCATCTAATTTTTAATGACTTGTTATTATTTTTTGGGAGCTAGTTGAATTTGCAAATATGTGGGGAATAACATCTTTATAATATTGAATCTACCTATGCACATGTAGACTATATTTTTGTTTATCCAAGCCTTCTTTTTTTCTGTCCTTTAGTGGAAATAATACGTCACATGTACTTTAAGGTTTACTTCTAGGTATTCTTGTAGGTGCTGTTATTTTAAATAGTTCTAGTCACCTATTATATTTTGTTTATTTTGTATTAAGAATTCTAATATTATATGTAATGGTTTTCCTAATTAGTTTTTGTTTACTAGTTGTACAATTAAACTATCAAAGAGTAACTATAATTTTGCATCTACCTTCTAAATTTTTAAATATCATATTTCGTTTTCAAGTCTAATCATATCTACTAGTATTTCAAGGAATAAGTTAAATAAAAGAAGTAATAATTGTGGACACCCATGTCCTGCTTCTGAGCAACAATTTCACTATTAAGTATCTGATAGAATTTTGTCTAATATCATGCATATAAATATGTATTGTGTGTATGTGTGTTTAACTGAGAGCACTGTGATTGAAAAATATATTTGAAACTATTATAATTTATTGTGAAAGAAAATCAATGTCTGCAGCACCAGCTACAAGAACAATACCATCAGTGTGCTAATCTCGAGACAGGTGCTGAACCAGCCTCATTAGTTCTGGTCATCTTCCTCCTGGCCTACCATTGTCTAACAATCCGAGTTTCAAGCATATCGTGCCTTTTCAGTACAGGAATTTGATTTGTTAAAAAAAAAATGAAGTACCTCTATATAAGGTTTCCCAGTTTAGATGGCACCTTGGCAAAGAATGAGGGGGCAACAAAATAATATTCTAGAGTATATGCAACATAATATTACATTATATAAGAAACAGTCTAAATTATTAGACATGAAGGAACAGGAAAACGTGAGCCATTCTTAAAAGCAGAAGCCAACGTCAAAGTGAAGCAGATGTCGGTTTTATCAGATAAAGAAGCAATTATAACAAAGCCCAAGGAAAAATACTCATAATAAATAAAAACAGAAAATATTAACAGAGAAATATAAAATATAAAATCTGAAATAAAACAATAATTTATAGGCTTAATAGCAGTATGAAGACACCAGGAAAAAAGAGCAGTTAATTACAGATTAACAGGAATTATCCCATCTGAAATTCAGAGGGAAAATGATTGACAAAAAAAATAAAAATAAACAAAGGCTCAGAGACATGTGGGGCAGTACCAAAAATTCTAACAGACAGATAACTAGTATCTCAGAAAGACAGGAAAAAGAAAGAGGGAAGTAGAAAAACACATTTGAATAAATAAATGACAAAAAAGTTCCCAAATTTGGAGGAAGATATAAACTTATAGGCATAAGAAATCTGGTAGATCTCCTAACAGAATAAACGGGAAGAAACCAAGTCTAGGCATAACATAGTCAAATTGCTAAAAATAAAAGATACAAAAAAATTTTAAAGCAGTCAGAGAAAAATGACACATTATATACAGAGGAGGCAAAATTCAAACAATTATAGTTACTCATTTAAAAACTATGGAAGCCAGAAAACCATGGCAATAACTTAAAAATGTTCATCACTTTAAACACACACAGACACACACACACACACACACACACACACACACACACACACACACACACAGTCAGCTCAGAAATCTAAATCCAACAAAAATGGCTTCCCCTCAAAAAAGAAAGCAAATAATAAAAAAAGAATGTTTTTAAAGGAAGTTAAAGGAAGTTAAGTAAATTCATTTTCACCAGGTCTACAAGAAATGCTAGTGTCCTTGTATCTTCAGGAACAAATTAAAATGATAAATATCAAAGAAAATATGAAAGAAAATTTTCCTTTTAATTAAAAAATATGTTACTATTTAAGGCAAAAATTATAAGAATATAAAAATTATAAGATGTAACTATGATAACTATACCATAACGAATACTGGGGGAGATAAACAAATCTACATAGTTGCTAAATTTCTACATTTTATGTTAAGTTTTATAAAGTTAGCTCTAATAGATTTTATTTAAGGAAGTATATTGTAATCCCTGGAGAAGCCAATAAAAAATATGTGAAGGTAAAATGCCTATATGTAAATTAAAATGAAATTTGAGTAAAAATATTCTAATAAATCCAAAAGAAGGCAGAAAGGGAGAAAAAAGGAACAAAAATAATAAGATAGGAGCCACAGACAACAAATAATAAAGTGATAGGCCTAAATTCAGTCGCATCAATAATTACATTTAATATTAATGGACTAAATGGTCTAATGATAAAACTGGGGAATAGTGTAAAACCCAACTAGCTGCCCTTCAGTATTCATGGGGGATTGATTCCAGGACCCAGCATACCAAAATCCACAGATGTCTAAGTCCCCTATATAAAAGGGGCATTCTATTTGCACAAATTTCTACTATTTTTTTCTTCAAATATTCTCAATCTTTAGTTTGTTGAATCCATGGATACGGAACCTGCAGATATAAAAGGCAGGCTGTGTATGTGCTTAACTGGAAACATAATGGATGCCTGATAATAGATTCTAAAAATACATGAAGCAAAAGGGGCAAAATTAAAGTGAGAATTAGGCAATTCTCTAATCATGTCAGGACATTTTAATACTATTTTCTCAGTAATTGATAGCACTAGACAAATATAAGTTAAATCACAGAAAATTTAATAAACACTATCAACACACCTTGACCTATTTGATTTTCAAAGCACATAAAGCAAAAATAAGCAGGATTACAAGGGAAAATACATTACAACAGAAATTTCAATTCACCTCTCTGAGAATTGAAATATCAAACAAAAAATTAGTAAAGATTCAAACCATTCAAAATGAAAAACGCAATTTCAAGTTTGATCTTTATGTAACAATTAAAAAATGTACATTCTTCTCAAGCATACTTAGAGTGTTATAGTAATTGGCTATGCACTAATTATAAAGTAAATCTCAGTACATTTTGTAGAATTAGTATCCTGTCACATTCTCTGACAACAATTTTAAAATCCAAAATAAAAAACATATTTAGACATTAGAGAGCACATATCTAAATAAGCCTTGGTCAAAGGAGAATTATAACAAAAATTAGAAAACACCTAAAATGAATACTAATAATAAAATCGCATATCAAAACTTATAGGATGCAGCTAAAGTGGTACTTAGATAAAATGTTTATTTTAGAAAATAAAAATTGCTAAATGAAAAGGAAAAAAATAAATTCAAAGATATAGACAGATGTGACAATAAATACCTCTATTGTCAAAATCACTGGTAATTGCTTAACTACGTTTTGGTGAGGCAAAAGGAATTTAATATGATTTATATTGTGAAAGACATAGATGATGATGTTTTCAACAACCTGTGTACAGAACTTTATCTATTTCAACAGAAAAGCAGATTATAGAAAACAACATAAACTGATAAGGCAAATATAGATATGGTAAAACATATTAAAGTATCAAATGCCTAATCAAGCCCAAAAGAAATAACATAAATTGATGTTTGAGAAGAAAGTAAATAGAAAATTTATGAATAAATCATATTACACTTTTACATAAAAAAGGCATGATGATTTGGGGCCAAGTAGGGGAGAGTATATGTTGAAGGAAACTACTGCAGAACTAGTTAATTCTGAGTGGTATATATAGCAAATACCTATCCAAGGTTCCTGTACCACAATCTCACAATCTCTAAATAAAGAATCTCTAAGTAAGCATCTAAATGTCAAGTAATCTCTAGGTAAATCAACTAGGATAAATATTGTAATAATTTCATCATTTGCAAATGGAGCATGTGACTGAGGTACAAAAAATGACACACAAACAACATAAAATAATTCTAAGAAACCTTGTGATCTGAGTCACCCATTATAGAAAACATACAATGTGACATGATAATGAATGCTCAAAAACTGTAAAATAGAATGTGTTTGATTGTCAAGTTTTGACATATCCTCACACCATTTGTCATCTTCAATAGTGTGAGGTAAAAATGAAACTCAAATAATCAACCAATATTTTCTGGAATAATTTGGTCATCTGAATTATATATATATACATGCATTTGAATTTTTAAAATTCTACCAATTAGGTATACAGATCCAACAAATCCTTATTAAAGATTCAAATCCTCACTTGCTCCTCAATCCTTAAAACTACTCCAATTTCCTATATTATCTCTTCTCTGCCTCAGATTTATCGACAATTCATTAACTAATTTTTGTTTGCGACAGTCTTTATACAAGTACAGCTTGCAAGACAAAAATATCAATTGGTGGGAAGAAGGTAAGCATGGAAAGTTTGGGAAATAATGTTGGGATCTGTAGATAGGTATAAAGAGTTATTTAGAACTAGAAGCCATATTCTACTACCTTTTTCCACCAAACACACTGATACCACTTCTCCTACTTCAAGTCAATGTACTATCTCCAGTGTTTATGTTTTTTGAAATCAGACATCTTACCGTGTGGAATTGTGGTCTGGAAAGGGCGACTTGGGCTTTTCAGGTTCCATAAGGTCAAGCTACCATCTGAATGGCTGCACATGAACTGTTTGCCCTCATGATGCCAATCAATTGAATGAATAGCCTAATAAAGTAACAGTTAAAAACAAGTAGAAGGAGAAAAAAGTAGATAGGTTATATCATTCTTTATTTTAAAGAAAGAATGTTCAAATTTAATATTAGTAGACTAATAACATTTAAAAATGTAATTTTTCTGACACAGGTCAGCATATTCTTGGCCTCAACTCTCTACAGGCAAATAAAAGACATACTAACACTCATCCCCTGATATAAAAGTTAAGTAAATTCCCTAATATTATTGGATTCCAGAACTTTTTTTTGCTATAAATCCTGTCCTTCTTGTATTCTATCATACTCCTAAGAAAAATTATTTACATAGAAGTAAAAGAAAAGTCATCAGAAGATAATTTCTGATAAGATGAAGGTCTATTTCCACTTAAAGTAGTCAAAAAAAATTGTTAGAACTACCATCTGAAAATTTTCTATGTGTTAGACCCCATGGCAAGCATTTATTTACTTTATCTCATTTAATCCTATAAAATAGATATTTTTTTCATATCACACACGGTGAAATAGACCTAGAGAGATTAAGATACTTGCTCAAGTCACACTACTCAAAGCCAAGGTCTTTTTAACTACAAAATCATATTCTCAATTACTGCACTGTATTGCCTCTAGTACATACTATTCAAATTGTTTTAAAGCAAGAAGGATTTAATTTTTAAAAAATATCTTCAGGTTCACTCTGTAATTTTGACTTAGATAAGATTCAAAAGTAATTATTGTCATCCCTTGGAATCTATAGGGGACTGGTTCCTTGACCCCTAAGAGACACCAAAATTAGCAGACACTATAGTCCCTTACATAAAATGGCATAGTATTTGCATGTAACCTACACATATCCTCCCATATACATTAAATTATCTTTAGATCACTTATAATACCTAACACATTGTAAATTATATGCAAATAATTATTATACTGTTTTTTATTTGCATTTCTAATTTTCATATTTTAATTTTTTTCTAATATTTTCGATTGCAGTTTGTTGAACCTAAGAATGTAGATTTGTGGATAGATGTGGATGGCTGACTGTATTCCATTTTTCCAAGTTACTGAATTCCCAGTATTAGCACAATGTCTAGTGTAAAGTAGATTACTCAATAAATATCTGTTGAATGAATGAGTAATTAATGTCACACACATTTCCACATCTTTGGTAGTCTTTCTAAATCAATAAAGTGTCTATGGAACCTGGGTAACTATTAAAATACAGTGAGAAAGACTCTAGTAGACATAAAAGCAGAAAATAGTACTTTTCCTTAAAGACACTTAAAAATGGCAACAGAGAGGATTGATATAAATGAATACCTACCATACTTCTTGTTTGGAACTTAACACATACAAATATATGAATATTCATATATATATGAATATACATATATATAACCAAACATAAATATAAATATATAATATATAGGTGTGTAAAAGTTTCAAATAAGAAGTATGATTAGAGTCATACATAACTGACAGCTAGAGTTATCACTAAACATATCATAAAGGAAATAAGACTAGTAGAATTTGATTAAATGGAAAAGGCAAATGTGGCTTTCATTACTAAGCAGAGAAGATTTCTTTTTTGCCAGAGTCCATCAGAGGCAGTTAGAGGGAAAGCACTTCTTAGTATTCTTCTCTGCTTATTTCTTCTCCCTTCCGTAGGCAGTTTAAAAGAAATGTCATTTCTTCTTTCTCCCCCTACATGTTAACTTTGATGACCTTCAGTCAACTTAAATGTTCTCCTGGACTGCTTTGCTACAAAAGGTGGAAGTAGAGGAGATATTATCAGCCCTATACCTTCTTATTTCACTGAATTTCTAACTACTAGAAAAGATGGATATAGAAATAATAGCTACCATAAAGTCAAAATAAATAAGTACTATAAAAGAAGTAAGTATATTTATTGTACAGAAAATAGGCATGTGAAGCCAACTTGTTATTAGAGATCAGGATGTCTAGTAGTGCATTATGAGTAGCTGGCATTTGATCTGGCTTGATAAATAAACATTAAATTTTTAGTTATTTGATTCTCCTTTACTCTTTTCTTTAAAAGGGACTTACAGGTCATATGTAAAAACAAAATATAATACAACTCATTTAAGAAGAATTTTTAAATATAGAAAACAGAATTTGAAAGATAAAATCCTAGCCACTTTGGTCAACTCAGTGTGTGAGATTGAACTTCTTAAAAACAAAATAGAAGGAAGAACACTCCCCCCCCAAAAAAACGGGATAACAATAAATTTTTTAAAAAGAAAGAAAAGAAATACAGTCGTTCCTCAAGGAATTAAAAAATTTTCCTCATGCCAAATTCTGAGAGATTTCTCTGTGAAAAGTGATTTAATAATTATTGGTGTAATCAAACAAAAATTTAACAGTTAATGTGAAAGTCAAATTCTTATGTTTATTCTGGAAAGTAATCTTAGGTTTCTGAAACAAAACCCTCAGTTCATCAATAGTTATTCATGAAGGAGCTAATTAAATAGTTCAAGCAGTTTTACTGTGGCTAAAGTCTTAACATGATATTGATCGAAGAGGAAAGAAGAGAGTTCATGATGAAGCACTAGAAGGAACAATGATTTGGAGAAATAAATGTTATATTCAGGAAAAAATGCTATATTCAGGAGATTTTGAGTAATATGTCTGAAATATGGGAAGTATGTGGAAGGATGCAGTAAATTGAATGAAAGTGAAAAGATAGCACTAGGACCTTAAATCTCATGTCAAAGAATATGGATTTTGTATTGTTGGGAGTAAAAAGTTCTGAAGTAGAGAACTGTATGCTCTGACTATGTTTTAATATAATAAAATAATATCCTTAATGAAGGATATTGAAAAGGTAAGATGTCAGAGTAAAGTTTATTGGTTAAGAGGCCCTTATAGTCATTCAGGCAAAAGATAACCTAAACTAGGACATCGGAAGTGAAAATGAGAAAAGAGAATAAGTAAACTAAAGACAATATAAGAACAAAACAAGAAGACTGTAAAAACTGATAGCATATGATATATGATGAAGAAAGATAAATATTACTGTATGGGTTCTAAGCTAAATTAACTAAACAAAGCTTAAAAAAAGGAGTTTCAGGTATTTAAATACAAATCCAGTGCCAATAGGATATTTATCTGGATATATTCTAAGAGATTATTATATATTTAGATCTACAGCTCAGGATAGAGATGTATGGATGTTAAATTTTTTTACATAAAGGTAATATTTTAAATGATGGGAGAAGATACAAATATAAATAAATATAAATTGGGGAGATAAGAAAAGATAATCATAGTACCCTGAAGATTATCTATAATTTAAATGAGAGCTAAGGAAAGAATCAGTTGTGGAGAAAGGAGGCTGATAAATGAGGCAGAAAGACACAGACAATGAAGAAATGATTTGAAGAAGGTGGAACTAGCATAAAGTCACAGGATTAGGAATTTAAAGACTAAGAAGGGGTCACTGTATAGTAATGAAAAGATCATTGATTACTTATGAAAAACCATTTGAGTTAAGCATTAAATATGGTTTCTAGACATGAGAGGTAAGGTGCTGAGGAAAGTTTGAATAGTCAGTAAATGAAGTATATGACTATCTCTATTAAGATGATAGAACATATAATTATGCATTAAAGTAGATAAGTAGAGAAATTTATATACATATATCAGGTGTCAATATATAAAATAATTTCTAGG
>NW_007216781.1:0-9058 GCF_000164805.1 Carlito syrichta
TTCCTCATTTCCCCCCTCCACCCATCTCATCCCTGGTAACCACTGCTTTATTTTCTACACCTTTGTCAACATTTGTTATCTCTTGACTTTTTAATAATAACCATCTTAACAGGTATGAAATACTATCACATGGTGGTTTTAATTGGCATTTCTCTGATGATAAATGGTGTTCACTCTGCATATTTGACCTTTTTTTAAGATTCCATGTATAAATGAGATAATGCAATATTTTTCTTTCTGTGTCTGCTTTATTTCACGTGGCATAACATTTTCTAGGTTCATCCATGTTGTAGCAAATGACAGGATCTCCTTCTTTTGGAAGGTTGCTTAATATGACATTGTGTATAAATACCATGGTTTCTTTATCCATTCATCTTCCAAGAGACATTTAGGTTGTTTCCATATCTTGGTTATTGTGCATATTGTCATAAACATGCCTGTGTAGATATCTTTATGAGGTGATGATTTCATTTCCTTTGGTATATACCCAGAAGAGTGATTGCTGTGTTATATGGTAGTTCTATTTTTAATTTCTTTAGGCATCATTATTCTTCATTAGCCTTCCATAATGGCTGCATCAATCTACATTTCTACCAACAGTTTACCAAGTGTCCTTTTTCTCTACACCCTTGCCAACATCTGTTATTTCTTGACTTTTTAATAATAGCCATCCTAACAGGTATGAGATAATATCTCATAGTAGTTTTGATTGGCATTTCCCTGATGATAAACTATATTAAGCACTTTTTCACATACATGCTGGCTATTTTTGCATCTTCTTAGGAGAAAAACTTATTCAGGTTCTGTGCCCATTTTTTAAAAGACTTATAGAGAAGCAGAAAAAGATTAGTAGTTGTCTAGACACGGAGGAATGGGTATGAGAATCAACTGCTAATGGGTGTAAGGTTTCTTTGGGGGGTGATGAAATGCTAAAGTTATTAAATAATTAAATTATTTGATCATATTCTAAAATTATTAAGTGATTAAAATAATTGTGCTGATCACTGAACAACTATGAATATACTAAAATCTATTGAATTTTACAATTTAATTTGCTAAGTTGTGAATTATATTGGTATAAATCTATTTTTTTTCACCTTTAAATTTTTTATTTTAAAATCGTGGGGTACAATTCAGGGTTAGGTATACAATATTCATTGTGTAGGTACCCTTGTTGATGAGGTGTGCCCCTCGTTCCCCAGGCAGTTTAAGTTCTCCAAAGAATAGCAGAAAAGTAGAACAAAATCTATTGTATCACTTTCTTTTTTTTTTTTGAGTTGGAGTCTCACTCTGTCGCCCAGACTGGAGTGCAGTGGCCGCTCCCGGCCACCATACCCTCGACCTGCTGGGCTCCTGCGATGCTTCCACCTCAGCCTTCCGAGTAGCCGGAATTACAGGCATGCGCTACCACGCCCGGCTGATTTTTTTGATTTATTGTGGAGATGAAGTCTCACTGCCCAGGTGGGTCTCGAACCCGCGGGCTCAGGCAATCCACTCACCTCAGCCTCCCAAAGGCGCGGGATTACAGACTGAGCCACCAAGACCGGCTTGTATCACTTATCTTTCAAGGTTTCTAGTTTAACTTTTTCTTTTGGAATCTTTAGATTCCTTATTTTCATGCTTGCCATCTCAATGGCATTTAAAAAATATTTGTAAGCCCCATATAGTTAACATGTTAATTATTTTGTTAAGAATTGTTCAGGTCATCTAATCTTCCAAATTGCCTACAACTAACCCATATTCTTCGTTTAAATAATTGTCCTATTTCATGTTTATTCTTGCTACATATAAGTTCATCTAATTTTTAATGACTTGTTATTATTTTTTGGGAGCTAGTTGAATTTGCAAATATGTGGGGAATAACATCTTTATAATATTGAATCTACCTATGCACATGTAGACTATATTTTTGTTTATCCAAGCCTTCTTTTTTTCTGTCCTTTAGTGGAAATAATACGTCACATGTACTTTAAGGTTTACTTCTAGGTATTCTTGTAGGTGCTGTTATTTTAAATAGTTCTAGTCACCTATTATATTTTGTTTATTTTGTATTAAGAATTCTAATATTATATGTAATGGTTTTCCTAATTAGTTTTTGTTTACTAGTTGTACAATTAAACTATCAAAGAGTAACTATAATTTTGCATCTACCTTCTAAATTTTTAAATATCATATTTCGTTTTCAAGTCTAATCATATCTACTAGTATTTCAAGGAATAAGTTAAATAAAAGAAGTAATAATTGTGGACACCCATGTCCTGCTTCTGAGCAACAATTTCACTATTAAGTATCTGATAGAATTTTGTCTAATATCATGCATATAAATATGTATTGTGTGTATGTGTGTTTAACTGAGAGCACTGTGATTGAAAAATATATTTGAAACTATTATAATTTATTGTGAAAGAAAATCAATGTCTGCAGCACCAGCTACAAGAACAATACCATCAGTGTGCTAATCTCGAGACAGGTGCTGAACCAGCCTCATTAGTTCTGGTCATCTTCCTCCTGGCCTACCATTGTCTAACAATCCGAGTTTCAAGCATATCGTGCCTTTTCAGTACAGGAATTTGATTTGTTAAAAAAAAAATGAAGTACCTCTATATAAGGTTTCCCAGTTTAGATGGCACCTTGGCAAAGAATGAGGGGGCAACAAAATAATATTCTAGAGTATATGCAACATAATATTACATTATATAAGAAACAGTCTAAATTATTAGACATGAAGGAACAGGAAAACGTGAGCCATTCTTAAAAGCAGAAGCCAACGTCAAAGTGAAGCAGATGTCGGTTTTATCAGATAAAGAAGCAATTATAACAAAGCCCAAGGAAAAATACTCATAATAAATAAAAACAGAAAATATTAACAGAGAAATATAAAATATAAAATCTGAAATAAAACAATAATTTATAGGCTTAATAGCAGTATGAAGACACCAGGAAAAAAGAGCAGTTAATTACAGATTAACAGGAATTATCCCATCTGAAATTCAGAGGGAAAATGATTGACAAAAAAAATAAAAATAAACAAAGGCTCAGAGACATGTGGGGCAGTACCAAAAATTCTAACAGACAGATAACTAGTATCTCAGAAAGACAGGAAAAAGAAAGAGGGAAGTAGAAAAACACATTTGAATAAATAAATGACAAAAAAGTTCCCAAATTTGGAGGAAGATATAAACTTATAGGCATAAGAAATCTGGTAGATCTCCTAACAGAATAAACGGGAAGAAACCAAGTCTAGGCATAACATAGTCAAATTGCTAAAAATAAAAGATACAAAAAAATTTTAAAGCAGTCAGAGAAAAATGACACATTATATACAGAGGAGGCAAAATTCAAACAATTATAGTTACTCATTTAAAAACTATGGAAGCCAGAAAACCATGGCAATAACTTAAAAATGTTCATCACTTTAAACACACACAGACACACACACACACACACACACACACACACACACACACACACACACACAGTCAGCTCAGAAATCTAAATCCAACAAAAATGGCTTCCCCTCAAAAAAGAAAGCAAATAATAAAAAAAGAATGTTTTTAAAGGAAGTTAAAGGAAGTTAAGTAAATTCATTTTCACCAGGTCTACAAGAAATGCTAGTGTCCTTGTATCTTCAGGAACAAATTAAAATGATAAATATCAAAGAAAATATGAAAGAAAATTTTCCTTTTAATTAAAAAATATGTTACTATTTAAGGCAAAAATTATAAGAATATAAAAATTATAAGATGTAACTATGATAACTATACCATAACGAATACTGGGGGAGATAAACAAATCTACATAGTTGCTAAATTTCTACATTTTATGTTAAGTTTTATAAAGTTAGCTCTAATAGATTTTATTTAAGGAAGTATATTGTAATCCCTGGAGAAGCCAATAAAAAATATGTGAAGGTAAAATGCCTATATGTAAATTAAAATGAAATTTGAGTAAAAATATTCTAATAAATCCAAAAGAAGGCAGAAAGGGAGAAAAAAGGAACAAAAATAATAAGATAGGAGCCACAGACAACAAATAATAAAGTGATAGGCCTAAATTCAGTCGCATCAATAATTACATTTAATATTAATGGACTAAATGGTCTAATGATAAAACTGGGGAATAGTGTAAAACCCAACTAGCTGCCCTTCAGTATTCATGGGGGATTGATTCCAGGACCCAGCATACCAAAATCCACAGATGTCTAAGTCCCCTATATAAAAGGGGCATTCTATTTGCACAAATTTCTACTATTTTTTTCTTCAAATATTCTCAATCTTTAGTTTGTTGAATCCATGGATACGGAACCTGCAGATATAAAAGGCAGGCTGTGTATGTGCTTAACTGGAAACATAATGGATGCCTGATAATAGATTCTAAAAATACATGAAGCAAAAGGGGCAAAATTAAAGTGAGAATTAGGCAATTCTCTAATCATGTCAGGACATTTTAATACTATTTTCTCAGTAATTGATAGCACTAGACAAATATAAGTTAAATCACAGAAAATTTAATAAACACTATCAACACACCTTGACCTATTTGATTTTCAAAGCACATAAAGCAAAAATAAGCAGGATTACAAGGGAAAATACATTACAACAGAAATTTCAATTCACCTCTCTGAGAATTGAAATATCAAACAAAAAATTAGTAAAGATTCAAACCATTCAAAATGAAAAACGCAATTTCAAGTTTGATCTTTATGTAACAATTAAAAAATGTACATTCTTCTCAAGCATACTTAGAGTGTTATAGTAATTGGCTATGCACTAATTATAAAGTAAATCTCAGTACATTTTGTAGAATTAGTATCCTGTCACATTCTCTGACAACAATTTTAAAATCCAAAATAAAAAACATATTTAGACATTAGAGAGCACATATCTAAATAAGCCTTGGTCAAAGGAGAATTATAACAAAAATTAGAAAACACCTAAAATGAATACTAATAATAAAATCGCATATCAAAACTTATAGGATGCAGCTAAAGTGGTACTTAGATAAAATGTTTATTTTAGAAAATAAAAATTGCTAAATGAAAAGGAAAAAAATAAATTCAAAGATATAGACAGATGTGACAATAAATACCTCTATTGTCAAAATCACTGGTAATTGCTTAACTACGTTTTGGTGAGGCAAAAGGAATTTAATATGATTTATATTGTGAAAGACATAGATGATGATGTTTTCAACAACCTGTGTACAGAACTTTATCTATTTCAACAGAAAAGCAGATTATAGAAAACAACATAAACTGATAAGGCAAATATAGATATGGTAAAACATATTAAAGTATCAAATGCCTAATCAAGCCCAAAAGAAATAACATAAATTGATGTTTGAGAAGAAAGTAAATAGAAAATTTATGAATAAATCATATTACACTTTTACATAAAAAAGGCATGATGATTTGGGGCCAAGTAGGGGAGAGTATATGTTGAAGGAAACTACTGCAGAACTAGTTAATTCTGAGTGGTATATATAGCAAATACCTATCCAAGGTTCCTGTACCACAATCTCACAATCTCTAAATAAAGAATCTCTAAGTAAGCATCTAAATGTCAAGTAATCTCTAGGTAAATCAACTAGGATAAATATTGTAATAATTTCATCATTTGCAAATGGAGCATGTGACTGAGGTACAAAAAATGACACACAAACAACATAAAATAATTCTAAGAAACCTTGTGATCTGAGTCACCCATTATAGAAAACATACAATGTGACATGATAATGAATGCTCAAAAACTGTAAAATAGAATGTGTTTGATTGTCAAGTTTTGACATATCCTCACACCATTTGTCATCTTCAATAGTGTGAGGTAAAAATGAAACTCAAATAATCAACCAATATTTTCTGGAATAATTTGGTCATCTGAATTATATATATATACATGCATTTGAATTTTTAAAATTCTACCAATTAGGTATACAGATCCAACAAATCCTTATTAAAGATTCAAATCCTCACTTGCTCCTCAATCCTTAAAACTACTCCAATTTCCTATATTATCTCTTCTCTGCCTCAGATTTATCGACAATTCATTAACTAATTTTTGTTTGCGACAGTCTTTATACAAGTACAGCTTGCAAGACAAAAATATCAATTGGTGGGAAGAAGGTAAGCATGGAAAGTTTGGGAAATAATGTTGGGATCTGTAGATAGGTATAAAGAGTTATTTAGAACTAGAAGCCATATTCTACTACCTTTTTCCACCAAACACACTGATACCACTTCTCCTACTTCAAGTCAATGTACTATCTCCAGTGTTTATGTTTTTTGAAATCAGACATCTTACCGTGTGGAATTGTGGTCTGGAAAGGGCGACTTGGGCTTTTCAGGTTCCATAAGGTCAAGCTACCATCTGAATGGCTGCACATGAACTGTTTGCCCTCATGATGCCAATCAATTGAATGAATAGCCTAATAAAGTAACAGTTAAAAACAAGTAGAAGGAGAAAAAAGTAGATAGGTTATATCATTCTTTATTTTAAAGAAAGAATGTTCAAATTTAATATTAGTAGACTAATAACATTTAAAAATGTAATTTTTCTGACACAGGTCAGCATATTCTTGGCCTCAACTCTCTACAGGCAAATAAAAGACATACTAACACTCATCCCCTGATATAAAAGTTAAGTAAATTCCCTAATATTATTGGATTCCAGAACTTTTTTTTGCTATAAATCCTGTCCTTCTTGTATTCTATCATACTCCTAAGAAAAATTATTTACATAGAAGTAAAAGAAAAGTCATCAGAAGATAATTTCTGATAAGATGAAGGTCTATTTCCACTTAAAGTAGTCAAAAAAAATTGTTAGAACTACCATCTGAAAATTTTCTATGTGTTAGACCCCATGGCAAGCATTTATTTACTTTATCTCATTTAATCCTATAAAATAGATATTTTTTTCATATCACACACGGTGAAATAGACCTAGAGAGATTAAGATACTTGCTCAAGTCACACTACTCAAAGCCAAGGTCTTTTTAACTACAAAATCATATTCTCAATTACTGCACTGTATTGCCTCTAGTACATACTATTCAAATTGTTTTAAAGCAAGAAGGATTTAATTTTTAAAAAATATCTTCAGGTTCACTCTGTAATTTTGACTTAGATAAGATTCAAAAGTAATTATTGTCATCCCTTGGAATCTATAGGGGACTGGTTCCTTGACCCCTAAGAGACACCAAAATTAGCAGACACTATAGTCCCTTACATAAAATGGCATAGTATTTGCATGTAACCTACACATATCCTCCCATATACATTAAATTATCTTTAGATCACTTATAATACCTAACACATTGTAAATTATATGCAAATAATTATTATACTGTTTTTTATTTGCATTTCTAATTTTCATATTTTAATTTTTTTCTAATATTTTCGATTGCAGTTTGTTGAACCTAAGAATGTAGATTTGTGGATAGATGTGGATGGCTGACTGTATTCCATTTTTCCAAGTTACTGAATTCCCAGTATTAGCACAATGTCTAGTGTAAAGTAGATTACTCAATAAATATCTGTTGAATGAATGAGTAATTAATGTCACACACATTTCCACATCTTTGGTAGTCTTTCTAAATCAATAAAGTGTCTATGGAACCTGGGTAACTATTAAAATACAGTGAGAAAGACTCTAGTAGACATAAAAGCAGAAAATAGTACTTTTCCTTAAAGACACTTAAAAATGGCAACAGAGAGGATTGATATAAATGAATACCTACCATACTTCTTGTTTGGAACTTAACACATACAAATATATGAATATTCATATATATATGAATATACATATATATAACCAAACATAAATATAAATATATAATATATAGGTGTGTAAAAGTTTCAAATAAGAAGTATGATTAGAGTCATACATAACTGACAGCTAGAGTTATCACTAAACATATCATAAAGGAAATAAGACTAGTAGAATTTGATTAAATGGAAAAGGCAAATGTGGCTTTCATTACTAAGCAGAGAAGATTTCTTTTTTGCCAGAGTCCATCAGAGGCAGTTAGAGGGAAAGCACTTCTTAGTATTCTTCTCTGCTTATTTCTTCTCCCTTCCGTAGGCAGTTTAAAAGAAATGTCATTTCTTCTTTCTCCCCCTACATGTTAACTTTGATGACCTTCAGTCAACTTAAATGTTCTCCTGGACTGCTTTGCTACAAAAGGTGGAAGTAGAGGAGATATTATCAGCCCTATACCTTCTTATTTCACTGAATTTCTAACTACTAGAAAAGATGGATATAGAAATAATAGCTACCATAAAGTCAAAATAAATAAGTACTATAAAAGAAGTAAGTATATTTATTGTACAGAAAATAGGCATGTGAAGCCAACTTGTTATTAGAGATCAGGATGTCTAGTAGTGCATTATGAGTAGCTGGCATTTGATCTGGCTTGATAAATAAACATTAAATTTTTAGTTATTTGATTCTCCTTTACTCTTTTCTTTAAAAGGGACTTACAGGTCATATGTAAAAACAAAATATAATACAACTCATTTAAGAAGAATTTTTAAATATAGAAAACAGAATTTGAAAGATAAAATCCTAGCCACTTTGGTCAACTCAGTGTGTGAGATTGAACTTCTTAAAAACAAAATAGAAGGAAGAACACTCCCCCCCCAAAAAAACGGGATAACAATAAATTTTTTAAAAAGAAAGAAAAGAAATACAGTCGTTCCTCAAGGAATTAAAAAATTTTCCTCATGCCAAATTCTGAGAGATTTCTCTGTGAAAAGTGATTTAATAATTATTGGTGTAATCAAACAAAAATTTAACAGTTAATGTGAAAGTCAAATTCTTATGTTTATTCTGGAAAGTAATCTTAGGTTTCTGAAACAAAACCCTCAGTTCATCAATAGTTATTCATGAAGGAGCTAATTAAATAGTTCAAGCAGTTTTACTGTGGCTAAAGTCTTAACATGATATTGATCGAAGAGGAAAGAAGAGAGTTCATGATGAAGCACTAGAAGGAACAATGATTTGGAGAAATAAATGTTATATTCAGGAAAAAATGCTATATTCAGGAGATTTTGAGTAATATG
>NW_007216782.1:0-728 GCF_000164805.1 Carlito syrichta
AGCCTCACTTTGGGATATTCCTACTCAGTAGAGTATTAAAGTCTTTAAGAAATCTTGTTAAGCCAATTTCCTCATAACTATTTGCTCACATAGATTTTTTTTCTTGTAACTGTTCCATGGTGAGCAGGTCTATGCAAACCTACCTCCAAAGACTAGTAAACTAAAAGGCCAAAGAAAGAGGCTGACAAATCTGGTTTCTCAGAAAGAAACATTTAATAGGGACTTATAAACAGAAGCAATGTTTTGGAAGCAGCAAGACAGGATGGTGGATCTTGGTATTACTACCCCCTAGGCTTTTATATCATAGGGGAGAGGTATGTGGTCTTCAGAGAGGTATGTAGGACAATTGCTTAAGGGCAGGAATTATGGTAAATACAATAAAATCAAGGTAGTTTTGACCTGAGGGCAGGATTTATAAGTACATGCTCTTACACAAGAAGTAGTAATAGATAAAATAAAAATCTTAGAGCATTTCCAGAACTGGGATCGATCAGAAGCCAACATGGCAAATTAGCATTCAAGATGGAGTTACTTTTAGCCTCCACAGTATCTTTATTTGATATCCTGCATAAGTATTGTCCTTCAGAATATACTTTGAGAAACACTCATTTGAATATAACTCCTTAGCTATCACACAGGTTAAATTGTTTTTAATGCAACATATTAATATAACAATATAGCATTTTAACACATCTCATGCATTTTCATTCATTTGAACGTTTTCCATA
>NW_007216783.1:0-739 GCF_000164805.1 Carlito syrichta
GGCCTGCCTGAGGGAGCTGGAGGCAGAGACTATCAGATAATTGTTTTGGTGCTGATAACCAATTTTATGGATCAGATATTTTAATTAATAAGGGGAATGGGGAAAGTGATACAAATAATGTAAATACTGTGTGGCATTTCTTTGAAATTTTGAATAGCTTTTACTTTTAAAAAGTTAAGGAGTTTGGTTAGTGATTGGAAAGAGAGAATAGGGGATGTGCTAAACCCAGCCAGCATTTCACAAAGTGCTGTTGGAAAAGGTCAACCTCTTTTTTTTTCTTTTTCTTCACAATGTTCTTATCCAATATAAATCCTGCAGAGTAACTTTTTATCTTTCTGTCTTTAGTCAGAATTTACCACCACTATCCTTAAACCTATTGGCTAGCGTTTATTTAAACAAGCAGGCTACAGTTTGAGGCTCCAGCAGTGGAGGAGGAAAGGAGGTTTTCCAAAGCAGGACACCTAGAGCTAAGAAAGAGCCAGGTGTAATCAGAGAGGGGCTGGCCAGTTGGCAATCATAGGATGGATCAGCTACAAACTTGCTCTGGGAAGTGGGAAACACACAGAAAAGATCTATAAAACAGAAAGAGAGAGAGAGAGAGAGAGAGCATGCGCGCGAGAGAGAAGTAACCATAGCAAGAAAAAAAAGATGCTTCCAGAGATACGTGGCAATTTTAAAACATGGCCTTAAAATTCTTTGACTCTCTTCCCATCAGAGTGCTGTCTGTGTCTCCTCCCGT
>NW_007216784.1:0-775 GCF_000164805.1 Carlito syrichta
AAAGTTAAGGAGTTTGGTTAGTGATTGGAAAGAGAGAATAGGGGATGTGCTAAACCCAGCCAGCATTTCACAAAGTGCTGTTGGAAAAGGTCAACCTCTTTTTTTTTCTTTTTCTTCACAATGTTCTTATCCAATATAAATCCTGCAGAGTAACTTTTTATCTTTCTGTCTTTAGTCAGAATTTACCACCACTATCCTTAAACCTATTGGCTAGCGTTTATTTAAACAAGCAGGCTACAGTTTGAGGCTCCAGCAGTGGAGGAGGAAAGGAGGTTTTCCAAAGCAGGACACCTAGAGCTAAGAAAGAGCCAGGTGTAATCAGAGAGGGGCTGGCCAGTTGGCAATCATAGGATGGATCAGCTACAAACTTGCTCTGGGAAGTGGGAAACACACAGAAAAGATCTATAAAACAGAAAGAGAGAGAGAGAGAGAGAGAGCATGCGCGCGAGAGAGAAGTAAACCATAGCAAGAAAAAAAAGATGCTTCCAGAGATACGTGGCAATTTTAAAACATGGCCTTAAAATTCTTTGACTCTCTTCCCATCAAGAAGTGCTGTCTGTGTCTCCTCCCGTTGAATCTCTTGTTTGACCAACAGAATATGGTAGAAGTGACACTGTATCAGTTTTTGGTGAAGGCCTTAAGAAACTGGAAGCTTCCACTTTCTGTTTCTTGGAACCCAGCCACCATGCTGTGAAGTGTCTTTACCTACCTAGCAGAAGGCCTAATGAAAAGGAACCTGCAGCCAGCCATGTGCAAGAGCCATCTAGGAAGCAGA
>NW_007216785.1:0-2047 GCF_000164805.1 Carlito syrichta
TCTTGTTTGACCAACAGAATATGGTAGAAGTGACACTGTATCAGTTTTTGGTGAAGGCCTTAAGAAACTGG
The DNA here is from genome assembly GCF_000164805.1 of Carlito syrichta. Classification (NCBI taxonomy): domain Eukaryota; kingdom Metazoa; phylum Chordata; class Mammalia; order Primates; family Tarsiidae; genus Carlito; species Carlito syrichta. The sequence continues at coordinate 72 of NW_007216785.1, forward strand.
AAGCTTCCACTTTCTGTTTCTTGGAACCCAGCCACCATGCTGTGAAGTGTCTTTACCTACCTAGCAGAAAGGCCTAAATGAAAAGGAACCTGCAGCCAGCCATGTGCAAGAGCCATCTAGGAAGCAGATCCTCAAAATTTATAATTTTTTCATTAGCATATTAGGTTCCTCATTTTTGATTTCCCATACCATTTTCTTAACAAAATCTTCTTTTTCCATTCATAATCAATTGCCAAAATCAAATACAGCACTTTAAACCCATGCTTCAGTTCTACTGCTCCTTGTTGTCACGACTACAGGACAGGAAAATACAGATAAAAGAGAAAAGGTCACAGGATGACAAAACAATGCGCTGGGAGTCAGGAGGCCCAGCCAGACATACCAGCTCCTCTCTGACACTCTCACTCCGAGTCGCCCCATGGTCCTTTCCTTGGGCTAGAATATGCTTTATCTAAACATTCATACTTCCTCTCTAAGGTCAAGTCTTACTCTTCATGAGGCCTATTCTGTGTGATCCCCGCTGACATCCCATAGTACAGAGAAGAGCTTTGTCTACTGAGCCCTGCCCAAATTTTAGATTTGTGAGAAAATAAAGTAATTGTTTTCAGCTGTTAAGTTGTGAGGTAACTTTTTATACATGGATAATTTTAACAAGGTTACATTTTAGGTGACTAAGAAGGAGAGATACCAAGTCTCATGCAATATTGAAGATGCTTTGTTATTTCATGTGTATGAAATATAAATCATATGATTAAAATCTTTCTTAAACATTGGGAGTTATTGATTCTCTTCCCAGAAAAATGCACATATACCAACTTTTTGAATACAGTTTCAAGTTTCGGACATCCTACATTCATCCATGGGCATAGATCTCAAGTTGAAAACCTCTGTGATTAGAATCTCTCTCCACTACTGTTTGTTATACAGTGTAACTTGGTATAAGCTCAGGGAAGGATGAGAGAAAGGACACCGGGATTTCTGTCATTAAGCTTGTGTTTTATTCCAGTCCTTTCATAGACTTGCTCTTTTATTACAGATATAGTATAAAAACTCTCTAGGCTGGGTGTGGTGGCTCATGCCTACAATCCCAGCACTTAGGCCAAGGTGAGAAGATTGCTTGAGCCCAGGAGTTCAAGACCAGCCTAGGCAACATAGTGAACCTTGTCTGTACAAAACATAAAATAAATAGCCAGGCATGGTGGCACATGTGTGTAGGCCCAGATACTTGGGGAAACTGAGGCAGGAGGATCACCTGACCTCTGTAAGTCAAGACTGTGTTGAGCTTGATTGTGTCATTGCACTCCAGTCTGGGCAACAGAGTAAGACACCCAATTCAAAACAAAACAAAAAATACCTCTCTACATCACAACTTCTTAAATGGTAAAATGTGAATTAAAATCCTGTTCTTTCTTTCCTTAAAGGAATATTGAAATCAAAAAAGAGAGAAGAAAGGAAATAAATATGCTTAGAAATGTAATAATTTGCTCCTAAAAGATACTGAATGAATATTTGTTGAATTGTTAGCTCTTGTTATACATGGGGGATTGATTGATTAGGTACACCAAACCTTTAAAGGCAAGGTTTTGTCCATAAAACAACCTGGAACATAGGCCCCTAGAGAAAGAGTACCATAGACCAAAGAGTGTAGGAGTGGAAAAGAGAATTCAGTATATCTCCCCCCCACCTTCATCCCTGCACTATGTTTCTTGTTACCTTCTCAAGGAGTTTTATAGCCAGTGTAGAGGAACAAGGAGAAACAGTTGCCTGCAAAGACTGGTATCAGTTTACACCAAAACAGAACTCTGCCTATTAGCAAACAGAATTGGGAGCATATACACAAAAACTCACAAAATTTAAAAGAACATAGACACTGCTTCAGCACTGGCGTCACTGGGATAGAAAGTCTATTTACACGGTTTCTTATGACATCAGCAAAACAGTTTGAATAGCAACTCCTTGGCTGCCTGCAGTTGGTC
>NW_007216786.1:0-2047 GCF_000164805.1 Carlito syrichta
CTTTATCTAAACATTCATACTTCCTCTCTAAGGTCAAGTCTTACTCTTCATGAGGCCTATTCTGTGTGATCCCCGCTGACATCCCATAGTACAGAGAAGAGCTTTGTCTACTGAGCCCTGCCCAAATTTTAGATTTGTGAGAAAATAAAGTAATTGTTTTCAGCTGTTAAGTTGTGAGGTAACTTTTTATACATGGATAATTTTAACAAGGTTACATTTTAGGTGACTAAGAAGGAGAGATACCAAGTCTCATGCAATATTGAAGATGCTTTGTTATTTCATGTGTATGAAATATAAATCATATGATTAAAATCTTTCTTAAACATTGGGAGTTATTGATTCTCTTCCCAGAAAAATGCACATATACCAACTTTTTGAATACAGTTTCAAGTTTCGGACATCCTACATTCATCCATGGGCATAGATCTCAAGTTGAAAACCTCTGTGATTAGAATCTCTCTCCACTACTGTTTGTTATACAGTGTAACTTGGTATAAGCTCAGGGAAGGATGAGAGAAAGGACACCGGGATTTCTGTCATTAAGCTTGTGTTTTATTCCAGTCCTTTCATAGACTTGCTCTTTTATTACAGATATAGTATAAAAACTCTCTAGGCTGGGTGTGGTGGCTCATGCCTACAATCCCAGCACTTAGGCCAAGGTGAGAAGATTGCTTGAGCCCAGGAGTTCAAGACCAGCCTAGGCAACATAGTGAACCTTGTCTGTACAAAACATAAAATAAATAGCCAGGCATGGTGGCACATGTGTGTAGGCCCAGATACTTGGGGAAACTGAGGCAGGAGGATCACCTGACCTCTGTAAGTCAAGACTGTGTTGAGCTTGATTGTGTCATTGCACTCCAGTCTGGGCAACAGAGTAAGACACCCAATTCAAAACAAAACAAAAAATACCTCTCTACATCACAACTTCTTAAATGGTAAAATGTGAATTAAAATCCTGTTCTTTCTTTCCTTAAAGGAATATTGAAATCAAAAAAGAGAGAAGAAAGGAAATAAATATGCTTAGAAATGTAATAATTTGCTCCTAAAAGATACTGAATGAATATTTGTTGAATTGTTAGCTCTTGTTATACATGGGGGATTGATTGATTAGGTACACCAAACCTTTAAAGGCAAGGTTTTGTCCATAAAACAACCTGGAACATAGGCCCCTAGAGAAAGAGTACCATAGACCAAAGAGTGTAGGAGTGGAAAAGAGAATTCAGTATATCTCCCCCCCACCTTCATCCCTGCACTATGTTTCTTGTTACCTTCTCAAGGAGTTTTATAGCCAGTGTAGAGGAACAAGGAGAAACAGTTGCCTGCAAAGACTGGTATCAGTTTACACCAAAACAGAACTCTGCCTATTAGCAAACAGAATTGGGAGCATATACACAAAAACTCACAAAATTTAAAAGAACATAGACACTGCTTCAGCACTGGCGTCACTGGGATAGAAAGTCTATTTACACGGTTTCTTATGACATCAGCAAAACAGTTTGAATAGCAACTCCTTGGCTGCCTGCAGTTGGTCTGAAAATGTGAAATGAAACATAAACTTACAGACCTGGCTTATGAGCAGGACGTTCCAAGTTTCCTTCTTTGCTTTCTGTTGTAACAGATTGCCTTGTTACTGTATTTGTAAATTTCTATCATCACAGATTAAAGAGTCCCAGTGTTGACCAAGGCAAAACCCAAAACACAGGTGATGGGAGGCAACACCCGATGTTAAAACCTTCAACAAGGAAGACCCATTGTGGTGGTTTTTCCCTCGCGTTGTAAAACTATAAGGATAAAGAGGGGTGGGAGAGTAAAAGCAGGAATCATGTTCGCATGGATTGAAGGTGTTTTAGTTTCCATCAGACATGGTGACAATGATCAATGAGTCGCAAAATCTCAAACAACAGTTGCCCAGCACAAACTGTGTCACAAGATCCCAGATCAAAGATATTTTCAATATGTTTAGTTTTGACATCAGCGTAAGTTTAGTCAATTTTGGCTGAACTAGTTGCCTTTGCAAATACAGTTCATTACCCCTTTCTCCTTTTCA
>NW_007216787.1:0-736 GCF_000164805.1 Carlito syrichta
GCTTTTGAGACTGGACTGTAGGTTGGGGCTGTACTTTTTGCAGTATTGAGATTTAATTGAGGGGGAAGCTGTGATTTAGAATCTATCTGCAGATTCCAGTATCCACAAACAGGTATATGTGCGCCCTGGTACCCCACTTCCCACTGCATTACAATCTGTCCATGCAGTGGGGTTTAGGTTTGCTCCCTGGAACCAAAGGAGGTAAGAGAAAGGAAAATAATGGAAGAAGGGGGAGGGTCAAGAGGAAGTGGGAGAGAGAGAAGAGTAAGAGGGAAAACAGACATACATACCAACTAATGAATGAAAAGAGATCAAGGCCAGAAAAGAATAAAAAACAAACAAACAAACAGGATTCCCTAAAGCATACCCATAACCACACAAAGACAGTCCAATAAATTCATGCCTTTGTTGGGCTTTTCCCCAACAAAACAAGTAGTCTAACTCAAAAGCAAACAAAAGTGAGCAAAATTAACAGTCAAAACAATAAAATAAAAAATCAAAATAAGAAACCAGACTAGCTCTGGAGTCTTTCCTGAGTGTCTAAAGCTTCTTCAGCTCTGATCTCTAGTCTCTCCTCTTTGCAGGCAGATAGACTTACTCATAGGTTGGGTTGATTCCCTTGGCTTGCTGCCTGAGAGGTTTGTCACAGGACTGAGTTGCCTGTGTCTGATTCAGCATAGCTGAGGGCCTTTTGTCTCCTGTTTGGTGAGGTTATATTAGAAACCAAGGTGGAGGG
>NW_007216788.1:0-719 GCF_000164805.1 Carlito syrichta
TTTTGATTGAGGTTTCTCCTGATTTTAATACAGCCGATGCCAGTTGGTATACCCAGCTTTAGAAAAAGGGGGGAAATCTAATCTTTAAAGTTTCTTCTTTTAGAAGAGGTAAAATAGAAAGAGTGAAATCCTAGCAAGTGGTACTGCCACGTCTTTAATTATCTGTTACAAGACAAAACTCCCACACGCTTGGAGAAGACAGAGTGTGACAGGGGAGCATGTTCTCGCCTGAACTACTCCCAGTGGAAGTCGAGGGAGAGCTCAGTTGTAAGCAATTATCTTTAATGTGAAAATAGTGGGACTGACCAGTTGAATTAGTCTTCTGACTTTTCAGCTGTCTCTTTTTAGTAGCGTTAGAGGAAATTATGGAATTTGATTAACTTTATGTGGAACAGACTAGGTAGAAATGAATTTGTCAGTAAAATGAAAGAGTATATACTTGATATGTATATATACATACACTTACCAAATTATTTTATTGGAAGTCTAAGAGCATTTAAAAGAACTTGCATTCATCCTATCTTTCTATGTAGTGATATATTTTGAAATATTCTGCACAGTGTCAGTAGGCTGGAAGGAAAATGGTTTTAAAAACACCAACGGGGGTCAAAGTCTTCTTGAAATTCTGAATATACCCCTTATGATGAAGTGTGTGACTTTGGGCAGGTTACTTAACCTCCATGGCCCTTAACTTTCTCTTCTCTGAAGGAGGGATCATG
>NW_007216789.1:0-638 GCF_000164805.1 Carlito syrichta
CAAATTGTCCCTCCTTTATAAAAGTATGTTAAAGAGGTGATGATGAGAGGTCCAGGAATCCCAAATGTAGAGGACTATAAGTTAAGGGTGAGTCACATCTATCAGGTGATTGTGCTGACCAGACTGCATTCTAAGTCTCAAGCAAATGTTCAACGTGTCCACCATATACTAGATATCAGAGACAAGCAAGGCATACTACAAAGCCTCTATGCACACGACACTTGCAATAGATTTGTGAGGAAAAGATACAGGCTTGAAAAGGAAACTCACAATACATAACAGTGAATGATTTAAGGCTAAGCTCCTGGAGAGACAATACTTGTGAGAATTCTGTGGAAAGAGAGACCATGGCAGGTGGTGTGGTTAGGAGACAATCAGGGCAGAGGGTAGTGCCTGATCTGGGTCTGAGCATCAAAGGATGAATGGTCTGTGCTATGGTTTGAATGCTTGCCCCTCCAAAACTCAGGTTGAAACTTAATCCCCAAGGTGGCAGTATTGAGAGATGAGGCCTTTAAGAGGCAATTGGTCCTTCAGGAATGGATTAATCCATTCATGGATTAATTAAGTTTTTTTTTTTTGGTTTTTTTTTTAGTTGGAGTCTCCCTCTGTCGCCCAGACTGGAGTGCAGTGGCCGCTCC
>NW_007216790.1:0-11788 GCF_000164805.1 Carlito syrichta
TCTCATCAATCATTAAAGAAATGTAACTTAACACAGCACTGAGATATCACCTAACTCCAGTCAGGATGGCCATCATCGATAACTCAAAAAAACAAGAGATGCTGCAGCGAACACAGAGAACACTTGTACACTGTTGGTGGGAGTGCAAACTAGTTCAGCCTCTGTGGAAAACAGTGTGGCAATTCTTAAAAAAATATATAAAAATCAGCCGGGCTTGGTGGCTCAGCCTGTAATCCCACACCTTTGGGAGGCTGAGGTGAGTGGATTGCTTGAGCCCGCGGGTTCGAGACCCACCTGGGCAGCGAGACCTCATCTCTACAATGAATCAAAAAATCAGCCGGGCGTGGTAGCGCATGCCTGTAATTCCGGCTACTTGGAAGGCTGAGGAGGAAGGATCGCCGGAGCCCAGCAGGTCGAGGCTGCGGTGGCCGGGAGCGGCCACTGCACTCCAGTCTGGGAGACAGAGTGAGACTCCAACTCAAAAAAAAAAAAAAAATATATATATATATGTATATATATATATATATATATATATATATTTAAAAATCAACCTTCCATATGACCCAGCAATCCCCCTTCTGGGATTATACCCAGAGGAACTAAAACTCATTCTATAAAAGCAGATACCTGCATGTGCATGTTTATTGCTACACTATTCACAACAGCAAAAACATGGAACTCACTGTGCTGCCCATTGGGAGATTTTTTAAAATGTGGTACATATATATGATGGCATATTACACAGCCATAAAGAAGGACAAAATTATGGACTTCACAGCAACCTGGATGGCATAATACTGAGTGATCTATCACAGAAACAAAGAACTGAGTACAATATGTACTCCCTCATAAGCAGACCCTGAACATTTATCATAATACAATAAGAAAGGAATTAGCAGTAGTAGAAAATTGCCAGTGGGTAAAGGAGGGCACATAACATCAACAAGGGCAATTATTCTCAAACCAGGTGCAGTGGGGACCAAAGGAAGGCCCAATCATTACCTGTGTGATGACTATTTGTATACCTAATCCTGAATTGTACCTCACACTTTAAAACAAAGAATACAATCTCATTTGCAATAGCCACAAAAATATCTTAGGGTACATCTAAACAAAGGACTGAAAGATCTCCAAAATGAGAACTACCATACTGCCGAAGAAGTCAAATATGACACAAACTAATGAAAGAACATTCCATGCTAATGAATTAAAATAATCAATATTATTTAAAATGTCCATATTGCCCAAAGCAATCTACAGATTCAATGCAACACTTATCAAATTACCAGCATTATTTTTCACATGCCCAGAGAAAAACAATACTTAATATGGAATCAAAAAAGACCCTTAATAGCCAAGGCAATCTTCAACATAAAGAATGAAGCTGGAGGCATCTTATGGCCAGACTTCAAATTTTAGTGAAAGGCTACAGTAACCAAAACAGCATGATATTGGTTAAAAAAAAAATAAAAAATAAAATAAAATAACACACACATACCAATGGAACATAATTGAAAACCCAGAAATAAAAACCATTGTCTTTCTTACAACTATCTCATCTTCGACAAAGTCAACAAAAACAAACACTGGGGAAAGGACACTCTATTTAAGGAATGATACTTGGATAACTGGCTACCCATATGCACAGAAATTCCCTTTCTCTCATCATATACAAAAATTAGCTCAAGAGGGATTAATGACAAACATAAGAACTCAGATTATGCAAATCCCAGAAGAAAATGTAGGAAACATTTTTCTGCACATTGGTGTAGGCAATTAATTCATAATCAAAATCTCAAAAGCAAAGCATCGGAAAACTAAATTGCCAAGTGTGACTTAATCAAATTAGTGAGCTTCCTCACAGGAAAAGAAACTATCAAACAAATTCATAGACAACTTACAGAATGGAAAAAAATATTTGCAAACTCTGCATTCAAAAAAGGACTAATATGCAAAATCTACAAAGAGCTCAAATAAGTTGACTGTAAAAAATTAGTAATCCCATTGAAATGTGGGCAAAGAATATTAGCAGACACTTTTTAAAAGAAGACATACAAGCAGCAAACAAGCATATAAAAAAATTCCACATAAGTAATTGTAAAAGGAATGCAAATCAAAGCTACAATGAGATATCATCATTGCACACCAGTCAAAATGGCTATTATTAAAAAAACAACATGTTGGTGAGGTTGCAGAGGAAAGGGAATGTTCCTGCACTGTTGGTGGGAACGTAAGCTCTTTTAACTCCTGTGAAAAGCAGATCTAAGATTTCTCAGAGAATTTAAAATAGATTTACCATTTGACCCAGTAATTTCACTCCTGGGTATGTACTCAAAGAAGTATACCAAACAAAGACATCTGAACTAATCAGTTTATTACAGCACTATTTGCACTAACAAAAACATGGGCCCAGCCTAGATGTACATCAATGATGAAGTGAATAAAGAAAATGTGGTACATATATACCATGGAATACTACACAGTCAAAGAAAAGAATAAAATCTTTCCTTTGAAGCAACATGAATACAGCTGGGGAGCATAAGTGAATTGTAACAAAAACAGAAAACTAAATACCACATGTTGTTGCTTATAAGTGAGAGCTAAATACTGAATGCATATGGATATAAGGATGAGAAAAACAAACACTGAGGAGTTCTAAAGGGAGAGAGAAGGAATAAATAAACTACTCAATTGGGTGCCATGCCAAACATCTGGGTGACATGCTCAGTAGAAGCCCAAATCTCACCATCATGCAATATACCTATGTAACAAAAATGTACACATGTACCCGTTGAATCTAAATAAAATCAAGAAAGAAAGAAAGTAATATTAAGAGTATATATTCTAATTTTGTGAAGAGTATATACGGTAAATTTTTTAAAATCCCAGTATATGCATTTAATTAAATGTTTATGTATTTTCACAGATCATTAATCAATAAATTGTTTTGTGAAATAGTCAATGTGCTATTTAAATTTTTTAATCTTAGAAAAGACACTATACATAATTAGAAGTACAAGAGCTCGGTAAAACTGGTACAAACCAATATCTACACCTAGATTAGCATAGCTTCCTACATTTTTATTATAATTCCTTTCTTTCCCTTCTTCTTTCTTAAAGCCCAGAGGAAGGATCCTTTATTTACAAAGTAAATTGTCAAACTCCCTCCTTTTCTACATAAAGTTAAGGATTCAGAGTTTAACAATAGATTTCTAGGCTAAAGTAAATCCATTGCTTTGCATTCACTTTAGAGTAGTGTTATGGATTGAGTTGTGTCCCTCAAAACCCTATATAATGAGGTCCAAACCTCCAATACCACAGAATTTTACTTTGTTTGGAGATAGAATCTTTAAAAATGTGTTTATGTTAAACTGAAGTCATTAGAGTGGGATCCAATCCAACCTGACTGAAATCTTTATGAAAAGAGATTAGGACACATGTGAAGACACCATGGATGCTCAAACAGAGGAAAGATAAGAACACAATGAGAGGTGATTATCTGCAAATCAAGGAAAGGGGTCTCAGAAGTAATTCAGCCTGCCAACTCCTTGAACTTCTATTGTGTAAGCCATCTACTCTATGCTATTTTGTTAGGGCTGTTCTAGCACTCCAAAAAGTAACTACAAATCACTAATTTCACAGCCCTTTGCCCATGTGCAAGTTGTATACATAAGGAAGAGTGATGAATTCTGGAAGGAGGGTGTCATGGGAGAGGCATGTAGAACGAAAAGAAGAACAGAAACTATCAAAACCAGTGTAGTTATTTAAGCATGTATTGTGCATGAACTCTGAGGCAGTAATGACATTATGCTCTAAAGGAAGAATAAAATATTTTCTCTATTGCTAAAAAAAAAAATGAGTTTCATAAGGGAAAATGCATATAAGATAATTAACAAGTTAAGAAAACTAACATTTCATCAATCACTGTAGTAAACGTATGGAAGTGTCTTAAGCAGGGAGAGAGTAATATTCCCAAACCTTTTATCAGAGTCAAGATTCTACTGATTATGTGTCCCAGTTCCTTATAGCACCACTGGGTGACTGAGTCAAATAGTGCAGTTATTATGTGACACAATTACATTTTAAAAGAAGTATACCAATCTTCCATCAATTGTATCAACAATAAAGATATTTCTAGATAAAAGAATAAGTTCAAAAAGTAACAAACTCCTAGTACTTCTGGAACCCATCTAATTACTTAGCTCTATATCTTATTTAATTATAAAGCTTAATTTTATTAAAATCTGGAATCACCGGAAACATGTAAAAGCATATAGTATTTTACTTAAATAGATACTACATTGAATAGACACATATATTAAGAAATTATTGAGTAGAAATCTATGTATAAAACCTTACACCAAAGATATCAGAATAAAAAAATAAAATAAAATATTTTTAATATGAGAAAAGGAAGGAGGAAGAAAGGGAAGAAAAGAAGAAATGAATGAAGAGAAGAAAGAAAGACAAAAAGTAGAAAGGAGGGGAAAGAAAAATAGGAAAAGAGAAGAAGACTGTGGGAAGAAAAATAACAAGTATCCAGCTTACTTGACAATTACATTATAGTAGTCATATCTTGCTATGTAACAATCTGCTTAAAAACTCAATGTCTTAAGATATCAAGTAGTTATTTTTTAATTATTGTATTTGTGAGTCAGTAAGTACAAAAAATCAGAAACTATTTGAGGTACATTTTTCTGTGACAAATTATGAAAGTACACAAGTCAAGCCAAATAGTGCAAGTACGTTCAGTACTTCTGCTTACATCACATCTGCTAAAATTCCACTGGTTAGACCAATGGGAAAAAAAAGGCTCAGCTTCACTAATCATCAGAGAAATGCAAATCAAAACCACATTGAGATACCACCCAACTCTAGTAAGAATGGCCAATAATTTAATGAGGTCCCATTTGTCCAATATATCTCTTATGGCATGGACACCTGTGGTTTTAATCAGGATTGTTTTGGCTATTCATATTCATTTATGTTTCCATATAAATTTTTGTATTATCATTTTCACTTCTAAAAACAGGGAACCAATTCTGCTGCCCATTGATACTGAGCTGGATTTTTAAAGTGAGGTACATATACACAATGGAATATTACGCAACCATAAAGGACAAACACATGGACTTCACAGCAACTTGGATGGATTTAGAGTGTATAATACTCAGTGATCTATCACAGAAACAAAGAACGGAGTAACACATGTTGTCACTCATAAGCAGATTCTAAACATTTACCATAATACAATAAAAAAGGGATTGGCAGTAGAAGGATACTGCTGGGGTAGGGAAGGACACAACATCAATAAGCATACCCGATCTCAAACCAGGCAAAGTGGAGATGAAAGTGGGGTCCAAACTTTACCTGTATAATGTCTACTTATCTACTTAATCCTGAATTGTACCCCATTTCTTAAAAAAAAAAAAAAAGGCCATTATTAATAAAACAAAAAACAACAGATAGTGACCAGGTGTGAAGAAAAGGGAATGCTTTCATACTGTTGATGGAAATGCAAACTACTTCAACCTCTGTGGAAAACAGTGTAGTGATTTCTAAAATAATTAGAAATTGACCTTCCATACAACCCAGCAAGCTCGCTTTTGGGAATAAAACTGGAGGAACTAAAATCATTCTACAACAAAAGGTACCCAGCATGCATGTTTGTTGCAGCACTATTCACAATAGAAATAACATGAAATCAACCATGCTGCCTATCAAAACAAGACAGAATTTTGAAAAACGTGGTACATATACATGATGGAATATTATACCGCCATAAAGAAGGACAAACATATGGACTTTACAGCAACTTGGGTGGATTTAGAGTCTATCATACTCAGCGATCTATCACAGAAACAAAGAACTGAATACCACATGTTCTCACTTATATGTGGACCCTGAACATATAGTATAATACTACAAGAAAGGGATTGACAGTAGCAGCATACTGCCAGGGGAGGTAGAGAGGGGGGAGGACAATAATATTAATAGGGGTGTCTGATTCCAATCCAGGTAAAGTGAATTCCAATGTGAGGCCCAGAGTTCACATGCACATAAACCACTTATGTTCCCAATCCTGACTTGTAACCCACATCTTTAAAATAAATAAAATAAAATAAAATAAATCATTAAAAAATAAACCAGGCCAATTAATAAGTTTGCATTGGTCTCTAAATGTTCAAGTGAAAGTAAGAGTTGCATGTCTCTCACTTTAAATCAAAGGTTTAGAATGATTAAATTTAGTGAGGAAAGTAAATTGGAAGGAGGGATAGGCCAGAAGCTAGACTTCTTGCACCAAATTGTTAGACAAGTTGTTAATGCTAATAAAAAGTTGTTGAAGAAAAGTGAAAGTGCTACCAGTGAACAGAGGAATGATAAGAATGTGAGCCATTCTTACTGCTGATACAAAGAAAGTTTCAGTGGTCTGTATAGAAGACAAAATCAGCCACAACATTCCTTTAAACCAAAACCTAACCCAGAGCAAGACGCTCAACATGGCGTCAAGACTCTTCACCAGTAAAAGATTACAGCTCACAGAAGGCTCAAAGAATAGTTAGAATTTTTTATCAATGAAGTATTTTAAATTAAGGCATGTACATTTTTAAGACACTATGCTAATGTATACTTAATAGACTACACTATAGCATAAACAGAACCTTTATGTGCACTGGGAAACCAACACATTTGTGTGACTTACTTTATTGCAATCTCTATTGTCATGATCAGGAGCCAGACTCACAATATATTTGAGGTATGCCTATACTTGGAACTAAACTCACTGTCTTACTCACACATTATTGCTTTCTTAAGCCATGACCTCAGCATAACTTCTGACCTAATGTCTTCTCTGTCACAAAAATTTAATTCCTACTCTATGCAATGCCAGTTATGTGAAAAAACAAAACTCTCATATGAACTCGTCTCTTCACTGAATACTTCATGCATCCCTCTTGCTGACACTCTTCTTCCCCTAAAAGCATAACTCAGACTGGGCTCGGTGACTCAACCTGTAGTCCTAGGATTTTGGGAGGCTGAGGCTAGTGGATTGCCTGAGCTCATGGGTTTGAAACAAGCCCGGGCAACTTGGCAAGACCTCGTTTCTACAATAAATTAAAAATTAGTCGGGTGTGGTAGCATGCGCCTGTAGTTCTGGCTATTGGAAGGCTGAGGGAGAAGAATCTCCGGAGCCCGGCAGGTCGACGGTGGGGTGGCCATGAGTGTGCCACTGTACTCCAGCCTGGGCAACAGAGTGAGACTCCAACTCAAGAAAAAAAAAAACAGTATAACTCAGTGTGCATCCTTGAGGGAGGCTGTTTGTCTCTCATTCACTTATCTCGTCATAATGTGCCTTTTAAAACGTTGTCTTCCAATGTAAAAAAGAAAAATAATTCATTTGAAATGCATGCCCTTGACCTGTTTACTGCCTCCAGTTCCAGGATAACAGTCTTCCAAATATCTCCTCTGAACTCACTGCCCACTAAGACATGTGGACCATGGTTTCTCTTTCCAAGCCATCCTTCATAACTGATAAAATACATATTTATCATTTCTACAAATATTTACAAATAAATTAAACATCTCAACCTTTCAGTGTTTTCATGCAATTATTACATTTTTCCTACTTTTTGAATATTAATCATTGGTTTGTCCCTAGCAAACATCTCACTTCTTTCACTCTGTGGATTGGTTTCATGTTCTGCCACTTGAACCTTATATATATTCTTATTTCCATTACCTCAGTCTCTTTCCAACAAACTCAAAGGCAAAGATACCAGTTCGGGATAATGCAAACACCTCTTTTCTCTGCACCTATATCAGGATAATGAATACTTCTGAAAAAAAATCAGAAAAACCCATGAAATCATTATAGATTCATGGCAGAAGAGTTTTAACAAGGCTCTAATGTTTCTGTACAAACTAAATGCAGCTTCCTGCCCTCTATGGACTCCTGGGGACAGAGGCTGCTATGTCTCCTACAGTGTGTGGGAACTCAGACATTTAAGGCAAACCAGTCTCAGTGAATAACAAGTGAAAATAGTACTATGCCAAAGAAAAAGTAGTAGTCAAATATAGGAAGGATGGAAGGAACGCTCAGAACGAGTTCTTCTTTCCTCCCTCTTCTCTTTTCACAGAGAAATGAAGAAGTAATAAGAATACTAAGAAAACTATAACTAGGGCCCATACAAAATAGAAACAGCACCTTTAAGCAAAAATATATCATTTCTTAATAAAATGTCAGTTGACACACTGAAGGAGAGTATTTAATCACTTCTAATTTTTTATTTAAATTGAGAGATGTGCAACTCTTTCATTTGAACAGTTAAAGTAATTTTAGTTATTAATTGGTCTCATTTCAGTATTGTTATGCCTCAGAAAATAGGGAGCCCATAGTAGAGGGAGAAAGATGGGGTGATGGCTGGTCAGTGGAGAAGTCAGGATACACATAACATTTATCAATTAAGTTTGCCATGTTATATAAGTTTTATTTAATGCATTAAAGAAATTTGAATCAGTGGAGTAGGCTATCTAATAAAAAATAGCTCAAATGGAACAGCAAAATTCAGTGAGATAAAAAAATAAGATTATAATTTTTAGTATAGTCAATAGACCCAATACAAATAATAAAAGCACCCAAAATAGACATTTTAACTGATGAAAGAGAAACTGTAAATAATAATGTTACTGAATAGATTTTTCCTGAGGTGAAGAAAGATCTCAATCAAAATACTAATAGATCCCATTAAGTCTAAACAGTATTACTAAGGAAAGGCAAATATTCAGATTTAAACTGGTAAAATTCCTGAATTACAGTAGAAAAGAACATTCTAAAATATTTAAAATGGAAAAAAATGTATTCATGAAATAAAACAAAAAATCTTACTAGATATGGATTTTTCATTTCTATGGAATTCTCATAGAAATTAGAAGACAATAGAATTATTTTAGACTTTGAAAAGAAAATGGCTTCAATTAAAATGTCCTAAACACAGTCAAATAGCATTAAATTGCCTTGGTGAAAAAAAAAGTAAATATGTAAAGGTTATTAGAATATTTTTTCACTACAGAATATGTTTTAAAGGACTCTAGCCAGACAACAACTGAATCAGAATTCAACGTAGTAAAAGAAGAGAAAAGAAAACATTAATGAGCAACGGCTCTGGCAAAATATATGTATGCATGTGTTTGTGTATTATGTATTTTATATATATATATATATATATATATATAGTACATACATATGTGTAAACATATGCATTAAGTATTAATAGATAATTTTATGTACCACTAAATAATTGCTATATAATTGGTAAATAAATTATGACATATTTTAAGTTCTTCAGGGGCAAATATTTTGTGAAATTGGTTTGCAGTTGTATCCCCAATACTTAGTACCTTACCTGACATGTAATAGGTGGACAAAAATCAATGGAAGAATAAAACATATTCTGGACAAACTATATTTGTAATCTGATTCTTCTCAGTGAAACCAAAGTAATAATAATAATAATAATAAATCTAAAACATTACAAAAATCTAATTTGGAATTTAGAGTGGTAGGTAACATTGTTGGTCTTAATTGTTCTCACTGATCTCCTTCCACACCCTTACTATAACATCATTCTGTGCAGAGTGTAATTTTCTCAATAATAAAAGGGATGATTTATCTGAAAAACACAACTGTTGCAAGTGTGTATGGGAGGGGACCCAAAAAATGAAATTTATTTATTAAAAAATGTATTTATTCTTACATGTTTAAGCACTCCAAAATAGTTTTTGAACTCATCAATTTTGATGCCTTTTAGTGATTCTACTGTTTTTTGTTTCACCTCTTGCACATCGGCAAAATGTTTCCCTTTGAGGATTTTTTTCATCCAAGCAAACAGCAACAAAAAAAGGAGCTTTGGGCAAGATCAGTTGAATAGGGAGGGTGGGCCACGGGGGTAATTCTGTTCTTGGTCAAAAGCTGCAGAACATTCAGGGCAGTGTGGGCGGGTATGCTTGTAATGGCATCATGAAATGGGCAAACACATTGAAAGAATCTCAAAAAAAAAATAAATTACTGAAGTGAAACACAGCTTTTCGCAATAATGCTATCTGGTACACTGATGTCAGTAGGTTTCTAGAATAATTACCTAGTGAGGGAAGCCTTTTCTACAAGGGGCCAACCTTAAAAATGATTCTTTTTTTTTTTGTCCTCCCAGCATGTGTCTAATAACAGAGTTTACCAATATATAAAGCAAAAATTGACAATTTTAAAGGGTGGGTTAAACAATTACACAATCAGAAAAAGAGATTTTTCACACCAATATGTAAGCAATTGTTCGAAGACCAGATTTTTTTAAATCATGGAAAATTTGAACAAACTATCAACCACCCTAATCTAGTTGATATATGTAGAAAAAAATCACATTCAACAACAAAATTCACATTTTTTCAATTGCATATGGTATATTCACCAAGACAGACCATTTACTAGTCAAGAGAAAAATTGTCAATAAATGCAAAAATAATGGAAATATGAGGGCTGTGTTATCGTACCCGCAGTGAAATTAAATTATAAATGCATTTCAATAAACATTTAGGAAAACCTCAA
This sequence comes from Carlito syrichta, assembly GCF_000164805.1. NCBI lineage: Eukaryota > Metazoa > Chordata > Mammalia > Primates > Tarsiidae > Carlito > Carlito syrichta. The sequence goes on from NW_007216790.1 coordinate 10,601, forward strand.
GTATTTTTAAATTAGGCAAGAGGTTGTAATTAAGTTATGAATCAAAATACAACAAAAATAATTAGAAATATTTCCAACTCAGTACAAACATAGAACACAAAATGTCTGTGGTGCTAAAGCACTGCACAGAAGGAAACATAGTTTTACAATATGGTAACAGAAGAGAGTGTAAGTCTATAAGAAGTCACCTAAGATTTTACATTTTATAGAAATGAAAATTAAAAATAAAAGTGAATCCAAGATAAGTGAAGCCATGATAAGTACCAAAAAAAAAAATGATATTGCCAAAACTAAAAAATAGAAAAAAAGAAAGAAAGAAAAGAACTCCGGAATTTAAAATGCCAGAAAACCAACAGAAACTAAGAGAGAGGCATAGAACATATTTTTCCACAAATCCATCTGAAGGAACCAAAGTTGTTGACACCTTAATTTGAGACTTAGAGCCTGAAGTTCTGTGAGAACATAAATTTATTGTTTAAACTACCCCATTTGTGGTGCTTTGTTATAGCAGTCATAACAAATAGATCTGGAATGGAGTTTTATTAATAAATTCAAGAATACAGGCATTTAAGAGGCTCAAACAAAACAAACATAAGATCTGAGACACTCCATCTGGCTGCCCAAGTCCTTTTTTCTCCTGTAAGGTATTTATTCTATTCCTTAGAATAATGCATGGGATCTCAAAATGGAGTTTTGCAGGCTATTATTTCACAAAGCAAGGAGAATTTAAGTTATGAACGTCTTATTTTTATAGTACAAGGAGGTATATAGCTTCTGTGACAAACCTCAGAGAATGTGCCTCATTGAGTTTGAATTCATTTACTGTAAGTAATCCTTATTTTAGGACATTCTGTAGATAAGAATTCTTTCTCTTAGTAAACATCATTAACCAATTTATTTGGAGTTTCAATTGACAAGCACAGTAGATGGATGATTAGCCTTCTTTCCCCTAAGGTTTTCTTGCATGAAGGGAAAAGCTTTGGGGTAGCGGAAGGGTAAAATTGCATATATGTGTATTGGCTACATTTGCTCTGGGGTATCTGGAATTGGTTCTCTAATCTGTTTAAAGTGCTTATGACTCTATTGCCAAAAAATAAAGAGAGTACTGATAATTAATGGCATAAATTTTGTATTGAGATACACAAATTATCTACATTAAATATTCTTTTTTTTTTTTTTTTTTTGAGT
>NW_007216790.1:11818-57622 GCF_000164805.1 Carlito syrichta
TCCAGGCCACCGCAGCCTGGACCTGCTGGGCTCCGGCGATCCTTCCGCCTCAGCCTTCCCAGTAACCGGAATTACAGGCATGCGCTACCACGCCCAGCTGATTTTTTGATTTATTGTAGAGATGAGGTCTTGCTGCCCAGGCGGGTCTCGAACCCGCAGGCTCAGGCAATCCACCCACCTCAGCCTCCCAAAGGCGCGGGATTACAGGCTGAGCCACCGAGCCCAGCCATTAAATACTCTTAATCAGCATTTACAAAAGACAAAAAGCTGAGTGACTATGTATATGATCCTATTTAACAATTATTGAAAACTTAGAAATACAATGACATTAGTTGGTTTCTCCTAATACAGTTGGCTTAAAAAAAAAAAAAGGATCTGCTCAGGGATTTTAATGTTCACGTCAAGTACCCCATAAATGACCTGAAAGCTTCTAGGTGTACGCTGAAGGAAATCCTTATCTTCTACAGTCACAAGGACTGCAATTGCTGAAAATCAAAACAAAACACAGAACCTCATCCAGAGATTGACTAAATTACAATGCAAGTTGAATTCCCAGATTCACAGGGTCTACCTTTTTGGGGGGGGGGGGCGGAGTTAGAGTTGAAGTCTCACTTTGTCGCCCAAGTTGGAGTGCAGTGGCACGCTCATGGCCACCCCAGCGTCATCCTGCTGGGCTCCAGCGTTCCTTCCGCCTCAGCCTTCCAGGTAGCTGAAACTACCACGCCTGGTTAATTTTTGATTTACTGTAGAGAAGTCTTGCCAAATTGCCAGGGCTGGTCTCTAACCCCGGGGTTCAGGCAATCCACTTGCCTCGGCCTCCCAAAGTGCTGGGATTACAGACTGAGTCACCGAGCCCGGCCCGCCTACTATTACATTGAGAATATTTGCTCAGAAAGATGAGATTTTATAAACTGGAATGGGATGTGTGGGAAGAGCCTGGTAGAGGTAGGATCATTAAACCCTGTAATTCTGAAGAGTCTTCTTTACCATTACAAAGCGTCTCTCTAATCCCAGTGAAATTAGTGTCCCCACCCTAAGCAAAAAAGTGTCTCACATTCACCATATTCCATTGCCTAAGCACAAATCACAAATTCTGTCCTCACTCATTTTGTAGATGTGACTCATTGGGAATCATTTTAGAATTCATCCTACTATAGTAATCGTCCTTAATTTTCATAGACACCATTTCAACACTCTGTAGTCTCACAATATTCCACCCATTTCATTATTTCATTAATTCTCAAAAGATAAAGCAACCAGAAAATTTTCATGATGGCAAAAAACCTGTCATATTCCGTAATAAAATGTCTCCCTTTATCTTTTTTTTTTTTTTTTGAGTTGTAGTCTCACTCTGTCGCCCAGACTAGAGTGCAGTGGCCGCTCCCAGCCACCGCAGCCTCGACCTGCTGGGCTCCGGTGATCCTTCCGCCTCAGCCTTTCAAGTAGCTGGAACTACAGGCGTGCGCTACCACACCCGGCTAATTTTTGATTTATTGTAGAGATGAGGTCTCTCCAAGTTACCCAGGCGGGTCTTGAACCCGCAGACTCAGGCAATTCACTCACCTTGGCCTCTCAAAACGCGAAATTACAGGTTGAGCCACCAGCCCTGCCTCCTTTCATCTTTTAAATATTTAATTTCCAGTGCATATGAAAGTTATGTTTATACTATACTATAGTTTAGTAAATGTGCATTATAATTATAACTTAAAAGCAATGTACATACCTTAATTAAGAAACATTTTATTGCTAAAAATGCTAAGAATTATCTAAGGCTTCAGTGAGTTGTAATCAAAGGTCACTGACCACAGATCCTTATAGCAGATGATATAATAAATTTGAAGTATCACTACAATTACCAAAATGTAACAAGATACACAAAACAAATACAGTCTGCTAAGAAAAATGGCACTGCTAGAATCACTCAATGAAGGGTTTTTGCAAATCATCAACTGAAAAAAAAATCACAATATCTGCAAAACTTAATAAAGCAAAGTGCAATAAAATGAGGTAAGTCTGTATTGTTTTCACATGGTGGAATACTTACTCTAATTTAAATTAAATCATTGAATTTCTCAAAAATGCATATGGAATTCTCAATTGTAACAAGTGTTCTTAGTCAACGAAAATTACTTCTAATCCATTTAGAATAAAGTTTCAAATCTAGCAGGGCCCACAAATCCTGTATAATTTTGGCCCTTATTCTATTCACTTCAGCTGTTGACACTTTTTCTTAGTCATTCACTGAAGCCACATGGATGTTATTAATATTCTAGGTCATTCTAAGTCAGACCCTGAATAGGGCTTTTGCACTTGCTTTCTTTCCCTCGAACACTCTCCCCCAAGTATCTGCAAATGTTACTTTCTCATTTGCTTCAGATCTTTTTTTTTGAGTTGGAGTCTCACTCTGTCGCCCAGACTGGAGTGCAGTGGCCGCTCCCGGCCACCGCAGCCTGGACCTGCTGCGCTCCGGCGATCCTTCCACCTCAGCCTTCCAAGTAGCCAGAATTGCCGGTATGCGCTACCACGCCCGGCTGATTTTTTTGATTTTTTGTAGAGATGAGGTCTCGCTGCCCAGGCGGGTCTCAAATCCGCGGGCTCAGGCAATCAACTCACCTCAGCCTCCCAAAGGCGCAGGATTACAGGCTGAGCCACCAAGCCTGGCCTGCTTCAGGTCTTAATTATCTTATTACGTATTCCAATTTCACATATATTTTCCCTAACAATCCTACCTAAAATGACACCTATCTTTCTGTTCTATTCTTCTTTGGTCCCAAGCATTCTTCAAGTCATCTATCACTCTATCATGTTGTATTTTAAATTAAGCCGTATGTTTTTTGAACTGTCTCCCTGTCTCCACTGGAAATATAGCACATTAAAAATTGTTGTTTATAGTCAATAAATATTTTACAATCCCCTCTTTGCTTATTCTCTATTACATCATGCCCTAAGATTTTAAAGTGTATTTTATTGTGAATCGCTTTTAGGTGCACATCTCATTTATTTAACAGAGTTATGCTTACTAGACCTGTGCTTTTCAATGCAGTTGCCATTAGTCATATGTAGCTCTCTAAATTTAAATATAAATTAACTAAAAATAAATTCAAAATATATTTTCTCATTAGCCCTAGCCACAAGTGTTCAATAGCTCCATGAGGCTAGTGGCTACCATTTTAGATAACAGGAATATAGGACATTTCAGCATCACAGGACATTCTATTGGACAGTGATATTCTAGGGACTATACCTTTCACTAGTGCTAGCATACTGTAAGATTTATGTTTAACTAGAATTTATTAATTTTCCACGATGTGCCAAGTACCATGAATTTAAATTTCATCTCTAAGTGTGATCAAATTCAAAGCCACATTTTGTTTGCATTATACAGTCTTACATACAATGCAATCATAAAACAAAAAGCACATGAATAAAGCATTCCATTATTGTTACTTCAGAATATCCCTCCTTTGTAAATTAGTATTTTAACCTTGAACATAACATTGTAAAAAAAATTAAAAGGATGTGCACAGAGTATTTTTAGCACTACATTTTTAATTTCCTTTCTGTACTGGCTTTTGTTTAAGGCATATAAATATGGTGCTATTCCCATGCCTAGCAAATTCTCATTTAAAGCACATTGGCTTTTAGCATTGATATGCGTGCATATCTCAAGTACATTATTATTTCTGTATTAAATCTGTAAAATAAGTATTGGTTTAGTACTGTAATCATCTCATCACTATTAGAACTCAGAGTGTCTAAAATAGGTTTTTGAAAACAGTAAAAAATAGACACCACACAAACATAAACTCATACACAATGGTTATTTTCTGTGGGTTGGAAACTAGTCTTGTGCCATAGCATAAATTAAAACCACCTGCTAGTTTCTAGTACATTCTGTGCAAAACCGCAAACAATTCCTTAGGTGTTCTCTCAATGTTAACAGCAAATAAGTCTATTGTGATTAAGGGCAGGCACAAGACTAAGCAAAATCAAATTACAACATTGCCACTTACTAGCTGGGATATGTAGATTAACACATGTAGAACATAAAACGGATGAAAAAAGCATAGAAAAAAATTAATAAATGTTAATCACCAGTTTTATTATATTATCATTAATATTATTGTCATTATCATTCTCATCATCATTATTTTTTAAATTCTATCCACTTTTGGGGGTCCAAATGAATTATCTTATTCCTTGTGAATAATTTTCAGATCTCTCTAATCACAAATAATTGCCTCCTGTTCTATGCTACTTTAGCACATAGTACTTCATTATATCATTTCTTGCAATAATATAATTACTTCCTTTTAGCAATAGCAGTTCTTACTGAGTTGTTCTATATCAATGTGAGGTATTGTGGGGAAATAAACTGTTTTTTTTCCTATCAGGATTATATTTGCCCCTCCCTCAGGGAACGCTCTCTGGCCAAGGCTGGTCTCTGAAGGTTATTTGTATTCTCAGCAATGAGTCATGGAATGCAAGTGATTGTGCAAAGCTAAAAATAATGTGGGTGTCGCTTTTTGTCAATGTAATTTTACATACCAGATCTATCTGTAAAAAAAATTTTTTTTTGAGTTGGAGTCTCACTCTGTCTCTCAGGTTGAAGGGCAGTGGCATGCTCACCGCCACCCAGAGTCAATGTGTTGGGCTCCGGCGATCCTTCTACCTCAGCCTCCCAAGTAGCTGGAACTACAGGCATGCAATACTGCGCCTGGCTAATATATATATATATATTTTTTTTTTTTTCCCCTGTAGTGACAAGCTCTTACCAAGTTGCCTAGCCTTGTCTCGAACCCGTGGACTAAGACAATCCACTCACCTCGGCCTCCCAAAGTGCCGGGATTACAGGTTGAGACACGTAGCCTGGCCAAATGATTTTTTTTAAGTTGGAGTCTCACTCGGTGCTCCGGCGATCCTTCCACCTCAGCCTTCCAAGTAGCCGGAATTACAGGCGCACACTACCACGCCCAGCTAATTTTTTGATTTTATTTTAGAGATGCGGTCTCGCCTGCCCAGGCGGGTCGCGAGCCCGCGGGCTGGCCAAATGATTAACGTTATTGCTTTCGTTATGAAATTGCTTGCTATAATGCCTCGCAGTGCAGGTTCATCACCGACTGGCCGCCATCGCTGCCTCCCATCTGTTTTAATAAACCAGTGTCTTTCCCTGCTGGATCTCTGAGTGATTCCTTTGGAATAGGTAAACATTATGTTAGGCAAGCCCTCTCAGACTTGAGGTTACTATTACAACCATCTCCAATGGGGGTGAACAGATGTTTCCAGTTCATTTAATGTTGGCTAATTAGAGTCCATTCTGGACCTGAAAAAAACCTGTATTTCATCTAGAGACTATGGACTTCAGGTTAGATATAGTAATTGTATGAAACTATGAATGTACTTTCTTATGGAGACAGGGACAAGGTGCTCTTTTAAATATATATATTTTTTTATTTTAAAGATGTGGGGTCCAATTCAGGATTAGGTATACAAGTGAACATCGTACAGGTAAATTTTGGACTCCCTTCGGTCCCCACTTTGCCTAGTTTGAGATCAGGTACCCATATTGATGTTGTGTCCCACCCCTCACCCTAGCAGTATCTCATTATTGCCTATCCCTTTCTTATATTATTATGGTAAATGTTCAGGGTCCCGCTTATGAGTGAGAACATGTAGTACTCTGTTCTTTGTTTCTGTGATAGATCACTGAGTATGATGGACTCTAAATTCATCCAAGTATGCTGTGAAGTCCATATATTTGTCCTTCTTTATGGCTGCATGATAGTCCACTGTGTATATGCACCATATTTATTTTATCCAATCCAGTTTTGATGGGCAGCACAGTAGGTTTCATGTTTTTGTTAAGGTGTTCTATTAATACATTAAGACAGTCAATTTACTAATAAATATCTATCCTCCTTTTATTTCTTTAGTAAACCCAGATTTGGGGGAGAGTCCATTGACTCCTGAAATAATAAATGCTTTTTTTGTCCTACTAGACATGGTCATAATATGGTCAAGCTCTATCCAATAAGTTATAAGTAGCAATGTTTTGCAGGTCTCTCAAGAAGGCTTTTTAAAAGAAAAGAATAAAAATGTCTCTTCTTCCTGATACCTGAAACTTAGATATAAAAACTGGCATCATTTGTATATCCCATGAGGTTACCTTGAAGACAGAAGCCAAACCTTCAAATTGTAAAACAACAAGGTAGAAAGATGTCCAGGACAATGGAGTTACATGCTAATCCTAGATTGCTTTTACTAAGGCAGATTTTATGTGAGAAAGAATTAAGCATTCATCTTGTTTAATCGACCATTCGATAACATGTTGGCTAAATAAACCAAATATAATCCCATTGGTATACTTATCTTCTAAAGCCAGGTTCAAACCCTACCTCCTCCTTGAGTGTTTCTCTGAGTATGTAGATTAGCAGAATGCTTTTCCTTCTAAATCATAGAATATTGTTGTTCTAATCTTTCTTTTGACACATAAAAAGACACACTTTGTATTATCAGTATGTATGATTACTTTTCTAGTTACATGCTAATCTCCAAGTATTCCACGTTTGTCTCTTATAACACTAAATCTTCTATGTGGTCTGGTACTGGGCTTAAATAAATCTAATGACATTACTGGTCTTCAAAATTATGTTTTAAAAAATGTATGCATCTCATATATGAATACACGTATACATATATAATACACAAATACAATTGGCCTTCAGTATCCACAGGTTCCACATCCAAGGATTCAATCAATCACAGATCTAAAATATTTTGGGGGAAAAAATAACATTACAACAATGAAAATAATACAAATTTTTAAAAATAATACAGTCTAACAACTGTTTAAATAGCACTTACTTTGTATAAAGTATAAGTATTCCAGAGAAGACAAAGTATTTTGGAGGGCATATAGGTTAGATGCTAATGCTATGTTATTTTATATAAGGGACTTAAGTATCTGTGGAGTTTGCTATCCACAAGGAGATCCTGGACTAATCTCCCAAAGATAAAGATAAAAGATTGCCAAAGTGGAGTTTTATGTCCTGTTGTAATCATTTACCATTAAAACAGTGTTTTCCACACTTTTAAAAATTATTATCCCTCTAAAAAAGCATTTCTAGCCTTTTAAAATTCATATTGTTAACAAAGCAATGAATTTGTGTATTATAGATATGCCATTGATCTTATGTACTATATGTGTATCTAGAAACATAAAAAGTATACCTTTTCGGCATTCTCCTAAAACCAATTTTCACCGTTTTGGGAGTGACAACACCCATGTTGGAATACATGTAGTGAACATATAGTTTGTCAGTAAATATTCTAAATACGTTAATGTCCATGAAACTGCAGCATTTTTAATTTCTGAAACTCATTAGTTTAACATGAATGTAGCATAATTTAAATACTTCTCTACTACTGAACAAGCACATAAAGAAGTAGTGCAACATTTCTTGTGCATGCACCATAAGTATACTTCCTATAGGTAAAGGACACATGCCAGTTCAAGCCCTGTAATATTTTGTGTAAAATATATGTTAACTATGATGAAACAGAAAAATATATTTTAAATGTTAAAATACAGTAAAACATGTGAATAAAAATAAATAATGCTTTATGTCCATGTACATATACTTTGATACACATCTGTTTATTTGTATTTTTAGAGTTCACAGTTGAAATTATTAATTCAACACTAAAACAAAATATCTGATATAACTGATATGTGAATAAATTTTGCCAAAATAATATCCACTCATATTAATTTAATTTTCATCAGCCAAAAATATGCCAGCATCAGTTAGCATAAAAAGAAAAATACAATTAAAAATAATGTATATGATGTACTGAAGAGAAAAGATGTCTTTTTTGCATTTTATATGATTGAATTATTTGTATGTGTTTAAGTCTGATATATATTGTTGGTTCTTGGTCTTTGCAAAATTAGGCAAGTAGAAAATCCTGGAAATGCAAAATCAGAGTCATAAGTCATGATGACAATAAAATAAACATAAAGTCACTTATAAACTAAGTGACTAACAAGCACAAGAAAAGAACTATAGAAAAATTCAAAAATTCGAATAAAGATTTTTAGAATTACAAATATTATGTTATTTAAGATTAATTAGTTTAATTTGTTCATAGTCCTCTTTAATGTGCTACTTTAGCAATTTCCTCATTTTAGTCTAAATTACTTACATTTTTAGAATTAAAATGAACACATATATTTTAACTGAATTGTTAACCAGTAAGGCCATGAAAATTTTAAGGAGACAGGGCAGATACAAAGAGTAATGATTACTTTTTATTTAATCTCCTATATTAAGTGCAAAATAAAACTATATAATGCATATTCTTGATTTTATTCTCCATAAAAATTATTCTCAAATTGTGTAATACAGTTCTCATTTTACAGAGAAGGGCACTGTGAGTCCTTAGATGCATGCAATAGTTAGCAAAAGCTAGATACCTAAAAACTGCCAGAGCTATGAATTAAAGCCTGGCCTCTTCAGCCCTTAAGTCATACGTGTTCTTTGCACTACTGTCTAGAAATTATAATACTATCAATAACTGAGTGACATGTACATACATGAGCACACACGACAAGGAAACATAATGAATGAAATCATTCTTCAAAAAAGCAAGATCATCATTACTAAGAACTGCCAGAGCTATGAATTAAAGCCTGACCTGTGCAGTCCTTAAGTCATGTGTATTCTTTGCACTACTGTCTAAAAACTGTAATCCTATCAGTAACTGAGTGACACATACGTGAGCACACCTAACAAGGAAACATAAGGAATGAATTCATTCTTCAGAAAAAGGAGGATCATCATTAATACCCTGTTACAACTTAAGTTATAAAATATCTGAACCAAAAATGACTTAAGCAATTATATATGTTTACCTTTGTGTTATAGAGAAGGGGACTTAAAGAGCAAGAAGAATATTTGCCAACTTCACACAATCACTGAATAACAAGTTCCAGATTAGAATCAGTTTCTCAGACTCTGTAAGTCATGTTTTATTTCATTTCATTTAATACCTGTCAAATATTAAACTAGTTTCAAAAGCTGTCCTTGGAATATCTAAAAAGCTTAGAGAAAGTTGTGCTCTGTGCTGTACTTATTTTTATTTTTTGAACTTTTTTTCAAGAGAAGACTTGTTACTTTTCTTAATATTAGACTTCCAATGATCACTTTTATTTTGTACACAACTTCTCCATTGAGATACATCAAATTCTACAAGTTATAATCTGCCATTAATTAAAACCAGATATGTCATTGACTTTGTTGGAATTCTTCCATAAATTAAACCTAAATAGACATTGCTTTACAGTTCAAGGGACTTTGTAAGGTCTTTTATAAAGTTCTACCTATTTCTTACAAACATTTTTTTTTTTTTACTTCTTTGTTCAATACTGTGCTCTGCTATAGTAGAGGGATCCAGGCAAGCCTTCTTGGAAAAAGAAATACCTTATTCTAAATATAGGCTTACTTTTTTTAAGTATTAGAAATGAATAATATTCAGGGATGATTTGGCTGTAAGGAAATCTGATGTCATTTCTTTAGCCCTAGAACTTATGCAAATATTGACCCAAACTTTGAAACTAAATTTGTATAAAATTTCATAATTTGTAGCATAATTTACACCAACCTGCCAATTCTTTCCCTCCAACACATTAAATTTAGACATAAGTCTTTGGGCATGAATTTTAATAAAGTAAAAATACTTTGTCTTGATAACCAAAATTGTGTTTGGAAAATTTCACAAACATATTTATTTGCAAACTTCCCATGCCAATTATTATACAAATGCATGATTACCCATAATCCAGTCCATCAGTTATTAAATATTTATTGAATACCCAGATAGGTCTAACACTGTGATAAATTCAGTGTATGTAAACTTTAAGACACAAAGTTTGTCTGTGCAATACCTCATTTTGTCCTTAGACAGCCTTATGAGATTAAAAAAAAAATGCCTTTGCTTTTGTTAGTATAATATGGATAAAGCAGCTGTGTGTAGACACATTAATAATCTAAGTGAACTGCCTAAATTCCTCCACCCTGTAAATTGCAGAACTTGACATGAATTCTATTGTTTTCAATTCCCAATTTAAGCTTTGTTTCTACTATGTCAGAAGCTAACATTCTTCATAATTCTTTGAGCCTTAATTCTCAAATTGGATTTCTATATTTCAGAAAGTATTCAGAAGAATTCCTGGGCAAAAAGAAACTACTGGATTATTTCCGGCATAGGATGACCTGGCAGATCCTTCTGCAATGATGGAAATGTTCTATATCTGCATTGTCCAATACATTATAAACTAGCCACGAATGGCTATTGAGTACTTGAAAAGTGGCTGGTTCACTCAAGGATCTGAATAATTAATTGTATTCAATTATTTTATATGTAAATATTAATCACTACATGTGGGTAATGAATGCTCTAATAGGCAGCACAGTCTGAGCATCATTTTTACTAAAGAATCATACGAGAGTGATTCACCTACTTTTATACAAAACATCTTGATAAATCACAGTATAGATTAAGCACATTGAATTAATATGTAACCTTAAAGCAAGAACGTCAAAACAGGATCTTGCTTGCTACTGTTGGAACTAATCTCCAAGTCCATGAAGATTCTTTTTCTAGTTTTAGAGTAACTTGGATGGAAATGTTTGAGAAAATTTGACTGAAATGAGAGTTTGATTTTTCCATATATTAATTTGTATCTCTTTATAATTAATAGAAAACAGAAAGTATTTTTAGATATCGTAGATTATATATTCATTGGGTCAAACTAAGGGGAGCCAGAATAATACTGAGCCATTACCAAGTTTAGTGGCCTTATATTTTAGAAGTAGAATGCCAAGCTCAGAGAAGTTAGTGACTTTCTCATTTCTGTGTGGCTAGTCAGTTTCAAAGTCAGGTTGAGAGGTTGGGTTTCCAAGCTCTGAAGCCAGAATTTTTTAGATTATTCCCCACTCTTTACTGCTTGTCATACCAAGTTAGGCTTCCCTTCAATACTACTTTCACACACACACAAAAAGCCATATTCGTCAGTCATTTTTCTTTTATACGTTATGGCAAGTAAGTACAGCAATGAGAAACCTTTAATATGTGAAAGAAAAGTGACATTTTAAGTTTTCTTCCTATCATGGAGAAGGAAAATGGAAGATGTATATAGATCACCCAACCCTTGAGTGGGATTTTTCTGATATAAGTTTGCTTCCATTTGTAACTGTGGTATATTTAGAAGTCTCATTAGTACTCAGAGAACACTTCTCAGATTTCTTGATAGACTATTTTATGACAAAATAGAAGGGATCATTAGCAGATGTGATTTAGCTAATTTGGAAACAGGCACCATGTTGTTTATTTTGTTCATATTGATTGGCATGAGTCTCAGCGGCATTGCCTTGGATATCTGAGACAGTATTCCTAATCAGGATTGTTATAGTAGCTGTCTCTGAAATTTAAGACACAGAATTAAGAGTGCATTTCACTGGAGATGGGTATGTTTTAAAAAACAAAACTATCATCATCACAGATCTCCATAGTGTTAATCCATCTCATGAAGAAGACAGCATTAACAGCTTGTTACACAACTTATTTCCTTTCAGTGCACCAAAACACCATTTCAGGAAATGATCTAGTCCAATATTTAGAGGCCAATCATTCCTTTGGCGTCTTTTACCAATCTAGGTATTGGTGTTAATAGCCTATGGCTGCTAGAATAAAATTAAATATTGCCTTTTTCCCACCTCCAACCAAGTTATTTATGCTGGCAAACCAAAATGTCTAGAATATTCACTGGAATCTGAGCTAACACACAGAATAGAATTGTCACATCAAGCCTGGCTTGGTGGCTCAGCCTGTAATCCCAGCACTTTGGAAGCTGACGTGAGTGAATTGCCTGAGCCCCCAGGTTCGAGACCCGCTTGGGCAACTTGGCGGGACCTCATCTCTACAATCAAAAATTAGTCGGGCGTGGTAGCGCGCGCCTGTAGTTACAGCTGCTTGGAAGGTTGAGGCAGAAGGTTTGCCAGAGCCCAGTAGGTCAAGGCTGCAGTGGCCGGGAGTGGCCACTGCACTCCAGTCTGGGTGACAGAGTGAGACTCCAACTCAAAAAAAAAAAAAAAAAAAAAAGAATTGTCACATCAGCCTCAAACACATCAGAGATATTATCTAGAGTCAATTTTTACTAATAACCCCAAGGATATAGACAATAAAGAGGCTCAGATAAAGAAGCAAGATGATGCCTGGGACATCAGGGTAGCTTCCTTGGTGTGTCTCCCCATGTTAAATCTGCACTCCAGTGTAAGAGGGAGAATCTCCAGGTGAAGATTTAAAGGTTATTACCGAGCACAGTTAGGAACATTTATGTTATGAAACATCTCAATTTTATACTCCAGAGAGTCATATCATTTATGCAACTTTCTTCAGGGAGTCATGTTTCATCTGTTCAGAGTTTTTTTTCACCATTAGCAATTCTTTCAGAAAAACCCCGCCAAGGGCATTCACTAGATAAAGCCTCTACACCCTGAGCCAATGTTATTAGTCTGTTTACTTAGAGGTTGACAAGAAGGGTAGACTAGGTCACCATCACCTGTCTTCTTTTTTTACAACTACTCCAGTGATCCCCAAAGGAAGTGAGAAGATCATAAGTCAACCATGTTAACTCCTTCCTCTCACTGTCTGAGAAAAACAGGCTGTGTGGAAAAATATAACCAGTATTTTTAACTAGTGCTGTTTGTTAGAATCACTTGCAAAAGAAAAAAAACTTTAAATACATCCATCAGTGCCTTATAGCCAGAATTAGGTGGATCTCCAAGGGGGCTAGTTCCCTTTGTAATGTGGCAATTGAAAACAACCATAAAATCTAGACTCACCCATCTCTTGGCACTCGATGTAATCTTAATGTGTTCTCAGTTAACCGACATTATTACAAATCTTGCCCTGGAAGGCACTGTACTCTGGGAAAACTATCTGAGTATGAAAACTGCTACTCCTAGAGCTGTACGTGCATCACGAAACCAAACCTAAATCCAAGGACAACTTTCTTAGGTCTGTCTTATACAAAGAATATCAATACTACTGTCAATACTGTCTAGTAAAGAGGAATGGAGAGGTGGGAAAGCCCACTAATCAGAGAATGGTATATATTGAACATATTTGTATGTATGAACCTCATATCTATATCTATCTATCTACAGATAGATAGACAGATCGATATAGACATATATACACACAGAGAGACAGACAGACAGACACACACACAGAGAGAGAGAGAGAGAGAGAGAGAGATTTTGGAGTCTGGCAAATTTGAAATTTGCAGGGCTTCCAGCATGCCAGCAGCCTGGGAATTTCAGCTGGAGTTGATACTGTGATTTTAAGTCTAGAGGCAGTCTGGAGACAGTATAATTTTTTCCTTAGGAACCTCAATCTTTTCTCTTAGGGCCTTAAATTGATTGGATGTGGCCTAACAAAACTGTGGAAGGCCTGAGACCAGGGGTATGAGACCAGCCTGGGAAACTTGGCAAGACCTCATCTCTATAATATATCAAAAAATCAACCGGGCATGGTGGCACTCACCCGCAGTCCCAGCTACTTGGAAGACTGAGGCAGGAGAATGCCTGAGTCCAGTCGGTTGAGACTGTGGTAGCTGTTAGTGTCCCACTGCACTCCTGCCTGAGTGACAGAGTGAGACTCTGACAAAAACAAACAAACAAAAAACTGTGGAAGGTAATCCTCTTAACTTAAAGTACACTGATTTAAATGTTATTTTCATCTAAAAAAAAAAAACTTCATAACAACATCTAGACCAATGTTTGACCAAGCAACTGGGTATCATGGTCTAGCAAAGTTGACATATAAAACTAGCCATTACACCTTTTTAATCCTTCCAGCAACATTTTGTAGTTAGTAGTGGTACAGTTCTTAATTAAACACTGGGGAAATGAGGTATGCAAGTTGTTACAAAGGTATGCACAAAGTATTCTTGAGTTTCTATGAGATCCTGCTTCTTCCTAAGCTATCAAGAGATTTCACAGGTGAGGTGGTATTGACCAAGTCCTAAATGATCAGAGGGAACTAAACAGTGAGAGAAATGGAAGCCACACAGTATAACCAAAGGAAATTTCTTCTGAGACTAAAAGTACATGATTTGCTTTAGAAATTTCAGTAGTTATATATGCTGAAATACTAGACATATTTCCATAAGAAGGAGGTGGAAAGAGAGAAATGACACTAAAAGACACAAGTCAGATCATGAAGAAATGTATGTGCCATGTTAATTAGTCTGATATTTTTTTAACAGGAAAAAGATTTCCACTGACGTCTATTTAGCAAGAATGGCTATCATAAGAGACAGCTGTTTGAAAGGTATGCCCATGTTTGTGCATCAAAGAATATCGTGCTTGTAGCAATGCAGAATTTGGAATTGAGAGAGATCAGAGTTAGGAAGACTAATTGGAAGAATGTTGCAATATTTAACTTTTTTAAAAAATAGAAAATATGGAAGAATAAAGGATGACTCCAAGCTTTCTACCAAGGATCTGGACATAGGTCAAATCTTCTATGGAAATGAAGTTTACACAATGGGCATAAGTACTGTGAAGGAAATGAAAAGTAACTCACTTAGGTTATAGAACGTTCAAGCTGCCTCTTGAAAATACAGAAAATATCTATTAGAGAGGTGAATACACAGACCTGTAACTCAGAAGTGATATCTAGGCAATAAATATAGGCTATAAATATATGACAGAGTGTTAGAAGATAATCTGTTCTTAAAACCTTGATTTATGATAATGCCATCAAAAAATAGAAAGTCAAATCCTGTATAAATCCTGTATAAAGGAACCTCAATCTGAATTTACCACAGAAGCACCAGGTCTGCATACCAACACCTTGGGAGCTGCCACAGCAGCTATACTTTGTCTAGCAAGAGAATTAAGTCTTCAGTGACAGGAAAATAGGCTAATAGACTCAATTCCCCTCAGCTCGTTTTTACCTTATTTGCTAACATATTTGCATTGTCTTTTTATTGAAACATTAGAACACAGCTATCTAAAAGAGCAAAGAGAAAAAAAAAAGTAATTTCAGGGGAAAAGAGGAAACACCAGCCCCATAATCACAGAATAGGGGAGAAGAACCAAGGTATCAAGGTCAGAAAAATAATAGTGACTATTAAAACAAACTGAAAAAATTCCATGTTTCAATATGTGAAACATCCTATGTTATATGAAACTTCTTGGTTCTAAGCACTTTACATGGATTAAATCATTTACTTTTTTCAATAGCCACATGACAAAATGATTGTGTTTATCTCCATTTAACAGAAGAAGAAGGTGAAGCACAGAGAATTTTATTCTACCAAGTTTATCTAACTATTAAGTGGTGGGACAGCATGCTTTTTAATCATTTTACTGAATCCTGAAGAGGCATGATTTGTAGATCCATCTTGATTATCTCTTGATTAACTTTGGAGGTGGTAAAATGGGAAACTGTGATGGAAGACGGTATCAGTTGAGACCCAGCTCTGTCATGTGCTTACTATGATACTGAACTAATTTTCCTATTGAATCTCAAAGTACTCATATCTAAACCTTATTGGGGTTTTCGTAAGATGTTAAGTATAAAGTGGTATATAGTATTGAGGAAGTGCACAATGCATTTTTACTAGCTTTTTTTTTCCTTAAAAAAAGAACTCTGTCTTTTTGGGTTTTTTTAAGTATGATTTATTGAGATGACAGAAAAACTCCCACAGTGAGAGGAGACCCAAAGAGTTTGCCCAAATAAAGAACTCTTTGATCGAAAGTTTCTGATTATATTTTGTGGACTCCATGAAATTTTTTGTAAATAGACATGTATGCGTATATGTCCAATTATTTGATGAACAGACCATTCCAGGTAAAAAGATCTTTTTATTCCAAGGATTACAAAAAAAATGCAACTATGTAGCATTATGCTTTTAAAGTGATATATGGCAAAGTACTCTTAAATTGTTTACAGAGCCAAAAATCTCTTGAGATATTTGAATTTATCTTTATGGAAAATAATTTTAGATATAAATTTATATTATAAGAATAGTAGCATATTGGACTCTAAGATGTTGCAATTAATTTGATTTTTAAAATAAATTTGTGTATACATTTGTCTGTGAAAGAGAAACAGAAAAGAGGGCAAGAGAGAGGGAGACCTTCAGGAATGGTTTTTTTAAACTCAAGGGAAATGATTTGATTTGGGACCTAATTGGGACAGTACTGAATTGTTCAGAGAGTTTTATGCTTTGTGTTTGATTCTGTACACACATGAAGAAATATATGCAATTGTCATTTCTATTATAAATCAAAATAATAAAATTGGTCCTGTTTTATGGGAAATGAGTGCAGTTTTGCTATTTCTTTATAGCCTTTATATTTCTAGCTGGCCAAAATCACCCCTTATTTCATGCCATACAGCTGTCAGCCTAGAAAGAACTGGAAAGAAGAATGACAAAATAAATGTGCATTGCATCTGACATTTGTGTCCTTTTGCTAGAAAAGGGAAAGCTGGGTTAAAATCTCTTCTCTTTTTGTGATGAAGAGTTCAGAATGAGATCTTTTTAACAATAGTACCTCAGACACCCTCTTTAGTTAGAGAAAAGCCATTTCTTCCAGGAATATTCTACTCTTGAGAGGATGCAAGAAAAATCCAAAGAAGCAAGTAAAGATTAAAGTTGGAGGTAAGTCAGGAAAACTTTGACCAAATTGAGAAAAAAAAAAATTCAGAAAGTACATAAATCCAAGGTTGAGAAACTGTTCTCATTTAACTGTTTTCTAATTTTAAACATAATTGAAAAATAAATCTAAAACCACAAAGAGGCTTGAGAGTTGACCTAATCCAGTAGCTTACAGATTTATACTGTAAGCATTGTTTTACAAATGTTTTTAAATTATGTATTTATTTTTTCCCAAGGAGTATAATACTGCTTCCTAATATTAACCAATAATTGGAATTTTGAATTGAGTAAAATGATATTCCAATAGGTCAGCTCCCATTTTTGTCCTCAACTTGGACCTCTGATTTAATTTTGTAAAAAAATTAGTTTTAACTGAATCCCGTTTGAAATCATCCATTGTTTTAGTTCATTTGTGCTGCTATAATAAAATATCTGAGACTGGGTAACTTATGAAGAACAGAAACTTATTTTTCTCAGTTCAGGAAGTTGAAAAGTTCAAGTTCAAGATGCTGGTACTTGGTTTCTAGTGAGGATCTCCTTGCTGTGACCTCCACAGGGAAGGAATGCTGTATCCTCACATGGAAGAAAAGAAGATGAACATGCTAGCCAAATGATGCATAAGGGTTCTTTCATGAGAGCCTTAATGCCATTCACTAGAGAATAGCTCTCATGGCTTAATCACTGCTTAAAGGCCCTACCTCTTAACACTATCCTCTTGGCAACACCTGAGAACAAATAGTCTTCCTATACTTTGTTGCTAGAATCATCTTCATTTAGGTCTTATTCTCAGAATTCAATTTATTTTATTTATAAGTTTCTTAAAATGTTATTCAGAAACATAGAAAACATATTCCATTAGAGCCATTCCCACGTAATTATACTTACGTAATTTTTAAGTTATCTGGAGCCATATAAACACCTAATACACATGTAAAAAATTTAACAGAATCTATTCCATTTGAATATTTGGTATCATATCTTGTATTGATATTATTAAAGCACTCTTTCACATGTTATTTATTTCTACTTTAATACTGTAAAGACAGGTAATATCTACATTTGTCAATAAAAAAAAACAGAAATGCTCAGAGCAGAGGGCACTCAAGTCACTATAGCAGCAATTAATTAGATATATCAAGACTAGAACTCGAATGTCAATGAATGTTTCCCCCCAAGTATACCTGTCCAAGATAAGTAGAACTCAAACAGCTATTATTTATTAAATAACTGTAATATGACTTACATAGCATTAGGTATTCAATAGGGTGGTAAATTTGAACATGCAAGAGAAAGAATTAATAAGCATAAATACAAATTAGTAGAGATTGTGAAATCCAATGAAGAGAGATAAAATAATTAATAAAAATGTATAAAGCCTCAGAAAATGTGGGCTACCATTGAAAGCACCGAATATAACTGGGCTCGGTGGCTCAGCCTGTAATCTTGCGCCTTTGGAAGGCCGAGGTGAGTGGATTGCCTGAGCCCGCGGGTTCGAGACCTGCCTGGGCAACTTGACGAGCCCTCATCTCTACAATAAATCAAAAAATTAGCCGGGCGTGGTTGCGCGTGCCTGTAGTTCCGGCTACTTGGAAGGCTGAGGCGGAAGGATCGCCGAAGCCCAGCAGGTGGAGGCTGCGGTGGCCGGGCGCGGCCACTGCACTCCAGTCTGGGTGACAGAGTGAGACTCCAACTCAAAAAAAAAGGCACCAAATATGAATAATGAAAGCACTGAAAGAAGAGAGAAAGTACCAATTTTAAAAAATGATGACTGGAAAGTCTCCAAATTTATTTTTAAAACCATTGTCTAAATGTTCAAGAAGTTCAGCAAAATTCAAGTAGGATAAACACAAATACATCCGCAAAGAAACACAACGTAAAATGCTGAAAGTCAAAGACAAGAAGAAAACCTTCAAAATAGCAAGAGAAAAATGACTCACCACTAGAAAATGGTGAAATGATATATTCAAAGCACTCAAAAAAATTTTAACAAATAATTCTGTATGTAGGAAAGCTGTCTTTCAAAAATGAAGAAGAAAGATTTTCTCATGTACAAACAAAGAGAATGTGTTGCTTTGAGACTTGCCTTACAGAACAAAAGTTCTTCAAGTTGAACGCAAAAGACCCTATGTGGTAAACTGACCCATATGGAAAAACAAAGAGCACTGGAGGTAATTATGTCAATGAAGACAGTATAAATAATGTATTTTTCTCCTTTATTTGCTTAACTAATTTTAAAAGTAATAGTAGAATTTTTTTAATTTAGCTCTATTTTTATCTGTATATCTAAATATTTAGCTTTGCTTACATCTACCCATTATGTCAAATTACTGATTGTATTAGTTGAGATCTCTGTGCCCACAAATTTTATACCATTTAACCTGCATTTTCATGAGTTTTACTTCACATACATCGATTGTATTCATTTCAAAGCTTAAACAGTTATGAGTTATAGTCTATAACATATTTTATTTCATTTTATTATTTGTTTAAACATTCTTGTTTAGGACATTTAATTTATTTTACCTTGATTTCAAGTTTTTCTGGTAACAATAATAGTAGTAACAATGTATTCTGTATTTTTGTGAAAATTAATATAAATACAATATATTGCTTGCCATGTAACATACAGAAATGTACTATGTATGTAATATATTCACCATTAAGAGCACAAAGTAGGTGAGTTGGATTGAAGTTGTTACCAGATAAAAAAGTGATTACAGATGGTAACTGCAATACATGGAAACATGAAGAAAAATAAAAATGAAAAATAAGAAGGTTAATATAACAAAAACTATAAATACATACTTGTGCTCCTTTCTTCTTTGTTTCCTTAGAAGATACAAAATTATATAAAGTAAAAAAGTAACAATGTATTATTGTTTTGTAGCATGCATAAATTAAATATAAATAGCAATAATACAAGAAAAACAAGAAGTAGAGAATAGAGCTATACAGGAGTAACGTTTCCATATGTAACTCAAGCACTATACTCCCAAAGACCTAGCAGATATCTGTAGAATACTCCACTCAACAACAGCAGAATATACACATTCGTATGTCTTTCATATTCTCTCTGTTTCCATCAAAGGAACTTTATTCCAATTTCACTTAGTAAGCCTGGATTCAGTTTCCCAAAATATGTGGGGAGAGATTGATACTCTTTATGCTACCACAGGTGTACTTCTAACAAACAGCATCTGCCTTTGAATTCAAGACCCAGGTATCTTCTGTCATTAGTTCTACTTATCACTGAGATCTTCCATTTTGTTTTTAGTTCCCAGATATGTTTATCTCATCCCTAATAAGGGCTACATATTTATTTAAAAGTAATTTACCTATTCTTAAAGAGATTGGATTACATCAAAACTCAGACCAAAAATCTGAAAAATCATTGTGTCATCTTTTCCAAAACTCTCCTCCATAAATCAATGTTCCCAAACACACATATTAACTTTTAGCAACTAATAAATATTTCATAAATCTTTATTTTTCTTATAAAATTCCAAAATAAAATAAACATTTCAGTTTTTAAAATTTCAGATATCAAACTGATTCAATCAGTTTTATAACTTGTCATGAATCTGTGTTGAAATGGACCATGTAAGCATTATTATTTCAGTATGGAAAGTGTATACATTGTCAAATTCAAAATAACCTAATACTTTAGTGGTTTCAGCACCCAAAACTTTATTGTAAGAATTATGAGTCTGACTCCCATTATTAGAATGTCAAGTCTCTAAGGACAATGACCATATCTTATCTAACCTTATACATTAATCATAACTTAGTGCTATATTTAACTATAATTGACTATATATGTACATGTACTCAAAAAGCATAGTGTATACCTTCTATACACTAAAATAGTGGAAAAATGCTGGTATATAGAAAGCTTGAAATATTGTGAAGAATATTCCCTGGAAAGAAACATTAACTGATGAGGCATTGGATTTTTTTTTATGATCAATATTTTTTATTATGATATTGTGGGGTACAGTTAAGGGTTAGGTATACAAATATGTTTCATTCAGGCACCCTTGTTGATAAGAGGTGTTTCCCCGTCCCCAGACAGATATTTACTACCTTTAATCCCATCTCCCTCCCCCGCCATAGTTTCCTACTACTGTCAATCATTTTCTTATAGTATTACATTGGATGTTCAAAGTCCACTATATGAGTGAGAACATGTGATACTCGGACCTTTGCTTTTCTGTGAGAGGTCACTCAGTATTATAGACTCTAGTTTCATTCAGGTTGCTGCGAAATTCATGATTTTGTTCTTTTTTATGGCTGCGTAGTATTCCAACATGTATATGTACCACATTTTTTAAATCCAGTCCTCTTTTGATGGACAGCATGGTTGCTTCCAGGTTCTTGCTGGATTTTAAATGTGTGTTTCTAATTCTCTAGAATCATTAAAATGGTCAGTGCTATTCAGCAAAGGCAGCACCATTTCTACGAAACCTATGATGGTAGAAATGCCTCCACAGCCTTTTTTAACCTGCCACCAAGACAGTGACCATTTAGGCAACATCTTCAATGAGAAACTTTCCTTGATCATGTCAGAAGTAATTCTGCTGTGCTCTAGTAAGACCCTTACCTTTCCTCTATTGGATCACTTTCAATGATATGCAGTCATCATTTTCTTATATGTCTTTCTTTTATATTTGATAGCAGCTATTCTTCTAAACTCCTGGTTGAGCAATGTCAGGGTCACTGTAGAAGAGGTCAACAATTATTTATTTAATTGAACAGAGCATTTGCTGACACAAACTCTTCTTTGTAAATTGTCTACAGTGCCAAAAGAGGATATTGTGTGTGCCCATTTGTGTGTGCACACTTGCACACACAAGAAGGATACTAGATATTAATTAGCATTTGAAGCTGTGGCTTGCTCCCACTGTTGTCTACTATCTACACTGTACTATACTAGTCATATTACATCTTACATGGTCATTTTAATTTTATCATAACTCTATAAAAATATTTATAATGTCACAAAGAGATAATTTTGATACCCAATGTTGATCTGGATAATTAAATTTTTGTGTACATTATATTGAAGTCACACTTCAAGGATATGTGCTGAATCTTATTGTCATATGCAGTTAGTAAACTCAGAAAGAACTACTGAAAGATTTTCAAGACAAAGTAGGGTAAACTCAAATTAGTCATACCAACTGTTTATGGGTTCACAGTGTCCTTCTGTGAAAAATTATAGCCCATTAGAAATGAAAATGGGTAAGTTACAAAGTAAAGGAATACTAATCAAATATTCTAAAAAATGAAAGCAAAATCTCTGAGCATTAATTTATTTACAGCATGAATAATTTAATATCTACCTCAGATTTAATTATGTCATGGTCAATTAACTAATTTAGTAACAATGCATAGATAATGAATAATTTCTATGCACAAGATGAAACTTTAAGAATTACTATAATACTAAAAGAATTATAAATAGTGGGTTGTTTTCCAGACATTTCTGACAATAAAATATATGATTATTATAAAAATTTAGGAAAATTTTTTTGTCTTTTTTAATTTGTAACTAGGGTTCAGTAAAAATATTGTCTATAGAATTTTCTTACACATTATGGAAGTTAGAACAATGTCAATACGTTCGTTCATTTGTCTAAATTATATTTTATAGTAACTACCTACTCATATAATAATGGGAGCCAATATTTGACTTACAATGTGTAAAACACTCTGAGAGATTTTTCATTGTAAATTCATTAAATTCCAACAATAGCACATTAAGGTAGATATTATTCTAATATTAATTCAGCTTACAGTTCAGAAACTGAGGCGCAGAGAAGATACAAACATTCCCAAGTTCACTGAATAAATGACTGGGATAAACTCAGACACTCTGACTTTAAAGTCTGCCATGGAAATTCTTAGATTACATGCAGCAACTCAATATCTTTACTTAGAATAGGAATAATAATAATGATGCAAAAAATTGATAATATGCTGATCAACATTAAGAGATACTTTAAGATGGACAGTTACTATAATGGGTAAATATCACTCTAATGAAAGACTAATCTGACCATTTGGAAACTTCATTATTTCCTGAGTGGAAATTGAGGCACCTGGGAAAGATCTCTGCTTAGTTAAGTATGAATCTCTGACCTCTAAATAACTCAAGTGCTAATTTCCTTGTTTCTTTATGCCTAGCAGAAATTAGCAATGCAGCAATTGGAGCAAGTAATGCTTAGAAAGTTACTAAGACCGCGTGGTAGCACGTGCCTGTAATTCCGGCTACTCAGAAGGCTGAGGCAGAAGGATCTCCGAAGCCCAGCAGGCGAGGCTGCGATGGCCGGGAGCAGCCACTGCACTCCAGTCTGGGCGACAGAGTGAGACTCCAACTCAAGAAGAAAAAACAAAGTAAGACCTACTCTGAATCATAGCCTCATCACTTGGTAACTTTGACATTTATGTGGAGTTTTTGTTTTAGTCTCTTTGCTTCAATCTTATCCTGCTTACTGGGAATGATAATACTTAATTTTTAGTTTGTAAATTTTACTAATTTTATAAGTAACTCTTCTTAACATGGAATCAGGCTGTAAGTATTTTACTTTGGTGTTCAACATGATATAGTTTTTTCTACACACCCTGGACATATTTGGGGGAGATAAACAAAAAACATTCTTGCTTTGTTCTTTAAATCTTGCAGTTTTGAGAAAAATATAAAATGTGATTATTTTTTTAAAATAGGAAAAGACAGTAGGGGTTAGATTTTTAACATGATTTTTATTTTCAATAAGGTTTTTGTTACATACTTTATACAATAACTCAAAGTAAGTAAAAAAGATATTTCTTATTTATTAGTTTTGTTTTTATCTTTTTAAAATAAATACTTAATCTCATTCAGAAAAAAAATCAATGAGTTGTTACTGAAAAAAGAAAGTGCTTATTAAATGCTCGTTTCAACCAATTCTTCAAAGTAGAATTTAGTTAATTTGCTAGTTATTTTTTTTAATCCATGCTACCCCTCAGGGCACTTTATAACCAAGAATTCAGTATTTTGTGGAAGCTTTTTTGTCCATAATAAGTAAATATATATCTTATGCTCTCAATATAACTGTAGCTAAGAGCAGTTTGCTCAGCCATTCCCTCTAATAACTCGTGTCTCAATAAACTAATCCCAAGAGCCTACAGGAGAGAAAATGTGTCTCTGTGTCATCACTGAGCCTCAGGAGAGTTCTTAGTGAGAAGGTCCCTGTTCCTGCTGAAAATACGTGCCTTACCCAGAGCCAAATTACAAGTCCTCCAAAGAAATGTGTTACATGCTAGATTAAATTTCTTCATTATTGTATATTTATTTAACTGGTGATTTTTACCAAGATGGTAAATAGAAAATCAAATACCATGTATTGAACCATAAAAGCAGTCTACCTTGGGCAATACCAGATATCAGGGCACTTGTTCAAGTAAATTCAATTAAAAAGTTACACACACACACACACACACACACACACACACAGAGAGAGAGAAGAGAGAGAGAGAGAGAGAGAGAGAGAGAGAGAGAGAAGACAAATGAGAGAGAAAGAATAAAAAGTATCTGTTCTTACTTCTAGAAAATGTGTTTTGGGTTTTGTCTTTTTCTAAAAAAGAGGTATCTAACATCCATGTTGTTACATATAACTGGAAACCTAATTAGACTCTGGTACATTCTATTAAAGTGGTTTACAGCAACAGAGGTCAGAAAAAATATAATTCCTCTTAAAATAGAATTTACGAACTTGTGGTAGGAGCTACTAAGTGTAAGTCTTACTTTGTCATTCACTAAATTTTGAAACACAGCATGTCATTCAACCTACATAACTTTTAACTTTATGATGCATAAAATGGGCATAATGATAACTCATAGTTGTCTTACAAAGATAAACTGGACGATTATGTCGCTAACACAGTATCTTTAATAGAATAAATGTTCAATAAATATTAATTATTTAATATTAAGTGGAAGAATAATTGAAAAACCTTCTTAGAGGTTATGACAATTAAACTAATTAGACCAGAATGAGCATGCAAAGATATTAGAAAAGGCTCTCAAGAAAATAAAAACAATACTAACAAAACTAAGAAAGAGGTTTATCTTGAACTTATAAAGAATATGAAGAGTGTAATTAGGCTAAGTTTTAGAGTGAATGAATCAAAATTTTAAAAAGTATGGAATATTGTGCTGTCAGTTACCAAAAGACACTAAAATCCTTTACTATAATTCTGAATTTTTCCATTGCTCATTCTATTTTGTTTTGTGTATTTATTTATTTTATTTTATTTTAAAGGTTGGGGTACAATTCAGGATTAGGTAGATAAGTGGTCATCTTACAGGTAAAGTTTGGACTTCCCTTTGGTCCCTGCTTCACCTAGTTTGAGATCAGGTTCCCTTGTTGATGTTATGTGCCCCCTTTCCCTTCCCTGGCAGCGTCCCCTTACTACCAAACCCTTTCTTATAGTGTTATGATAAGTTTTCAGGGTCTGCTTATACATAAGAACATGTGGTATGTTGGGAGCCGGCCACGGAGGCCCACTGAGCGTTAGGGATCAGGGAGGGCCGTGGACCCCGAGACCGCTAGGATGTGTTCGGGAGCCGTTGACCCTATTTTCCTCCTCCTTTTACCATGTAGCCCAAGTAACCTAAAGGAACTCTGCTAATCTAAGCTGAAGGCTCTGTGACTGTGACAGGCATGGCTTACTCTAGAAACCCGTTGTTCCTGTTTCCCATAAACTGTGGTTTTGGCTTAGGTATTAGATATAATTCAAATTCAGGCCACATTTGGGAGCCTTTTAAATGGTACAAGCCTCTTTATAAGATTTAAAAGTATATTTGTAGAATTAGTATATACTTATGGAGAGCTGTTTTCAGCTTTTCCATGGTAGAGATGACTATCTAGAGTTATCAGAAATGGCCCAGCACAAAGTTTGGACTGGACCACATTCCTGAGGGCCCAGTGCATACTTTGGACTGAGCTGCATTCTTTTAGGCCAGCTTTAGCTACAGTTAGTGTAGGGTTTTTCTATCTATTATAGAAATTGAATTTATTTTATTCATAGAAAGTATCATAGAATAAGTCATGCTAACGTCAGAGAATCATGTTAGTTCAAGCATGATCAATCATGATATTTTGAGGTTTAATAAGAATACAGTTAACTTTAGAAATTTCATTGTCTCCATTTTCTACTATTGTGGTTTTGGTCTTAGTATATTTACAGTTTATATTTAGGTTTTATTTTTAGAAGTTTTGTTGCTGATAATCAGCTTTATATATTAGGATCAGGAATTAGAAACTTTCATAGAAATTAGGATAGATATATAGGACTTTAGAATAGCCATTTTGTTAAGAGATTGTAGTCTATTGTTCCAAAAAGTGGCCCACTGTGAATCTTGGACTGGGCCACATCCTATAGAGCCCAGCGTGATCTTTGGACTGGGCCACAGTCTATAGAAATTGGTTTAAGCTATAATTAAGAGCTTCCATAGCATTGTATAAGTAGTATTAGCATAGAATAGAAAGGTAATAAAGTTTAAGTTAGTCATCATGGGTATTGCGTGAGCTTTAGAAGTTATTGATTATCAGAACATCATTAGGCTAGTAGGGATTGTTGCACTGCTTTTGAAGAGCATTAACTAGCAAAGGGAACAATAAGACAATCTTGGGGTTTGTCCTTCCTCGTACCTGAGAAAACATCTAGTGGGTGGGGACGCCCCTCCTGCACCTGGCTTTGTGTTCATGTGAAAGACTTGTGAGACTGTCTGTGTAAAATTTGAGGATAAATACCTGCTGTAACTTTCAATAAACGGCTTCTGCTCATTTCACTGAACAGTTGTCCACTTTCTTTCTTTCTCTTTCTTCCTCTTTATATCTATCCTTCCATCTTTCTTTCTTTTAATAACTGTCCCTACAGATTCGCTGATGCCACCACATCTTCCAAGGGACTCCCCAAAACTTGCAGGGCTGGCCCCCCGCAGTGGTACTCAGGTTTTTTTTCTGTGATAGATCATTGAATATAATAGACTCTAAATCCACCCAAGTCCATAATTTTGTTCTTCTTTATGACTGTATAATATTCCATTATGCATACGTACCACATTTTTTAAATCAAGTCCACTTTTGATGGGCAGCACAGTTACTTCCATATTTTTGCCATTGTGAATAACGCTGCAATAAACATGCATGTGCAGGTATCTTATTATAGAATGATTTGACTTCCTCCATGTATATTCCCAGAAGGGGGATTGCTGGGTCATACGGAAGGTTGATTTTTAGATCTTTTATGAATTACCACACTGTTTTTCACAAAGAGTGTACTAGTTTACACTCCCACCAACAGTTAGAAGTGTTCCCTTTTCCCCACATCTTCTCCAGCACCTGTTATTATTAAAAAGTGGGCAAAGGGTAAGAACAGACACATCTCAAAAGAAGACATTTGAGCAGACAAAAAATATATGAAAAAATGTTCAGCCTGGCTAATCATCAAAGAAATGCAAATTAAAACCACACTGAAATATTGCCTAACTCCAGTCAAGATAGCCATCATCAATAACTCAAAAAACAATGGGTGTTTTTGTATTTTGAGAGAGAGCTTTTAGAATACATTTTAGAGTTTTTACATTTTCTTTGTTAGGTTAAGCCATTATCATTTATTGTCTCTCATTGGAGAAATTTTAATTGTCTTATTCTTTATATATGCTGAGCTATAAAATATATCTCAATAAATTTAGAAGGGATGAAAATAATACAGTGGAAACACTAAAATTGGAGTTTAAACTAAAAGTTAGTATTAAGAAAATACTCGACTGGGCTCAGTGGCTCAGCCTGTAATCCCAGCGCTTTGGGAGGCTGAGGTGAGTGAATTGCCTGAGTCCGCAGGTTCAAGACCCACCTGGGCAACTTGGCGAGACCTCATCTCTACAATAAATCAAAAATTAGCCGGGCATGGTAGCATGCACCTGTAGTTCCAGCTACTTAGAAGGCTGAGGCGAAAGGATCACCAGAGTCCAGCAGGTCGAGGCTGCAGTGGCTGGGAGTGGCCACTGCACTCCAGTCTGGGTGACAGAGTGAGACTCCAACTCAAAAAAAAAAAAAAAAAAGAAAAAAAAATACCTAGAAAATTCCCAAGCACTTGAAAAATAAGCCCCACACTCATAAATAATGCATAGGTCAAAGATATAATCATAAAGATAAATTGAAAAGATCAGTTATATCAATTATATTTTTTATGTATTAGCAAATAATACTTCGAAATTAAAAAAATTTAAAACTCAATAACTAGCATAAAATGATGGAAAATATACAGATACAATATTATACAGCATTGGCATGTGATTGATGTATAGCTAGATAAAATTGAAAAACAGCACAGAAATAGATTCACTCATATAAAGTCTACTGATTTTCAAAGATTTCGGTGAGATAATTCAATGTGTAAAAGACAGTTATTTCAATAAATAGTCTGAGACAATGGTACATTATTTTAAAGAAATGAAACAATGTACATTCATTTTAAAATGTACATTCTTTAAAATGTACATTCATTTTAAAGAAATGAAACAATGTATGGCATATTTTCTAATTATAATAAAATTATGCTAAAAACACTATTATAATTCAATGCTTGAAAATAAAAAACATAATTCTAAATAACCATTGAGTTAAATAAAATACCTTATTAGAATTAGAATATAATTCTTAATATAAGTATTACGAACTTAATATAAGTTCCCTGGCAATGATCTATAGAGAAATATTGTATGCAAAAAAATCTAAGAGATGACTGATTTGAGTAAAAGAGAGTCTCTGTTTTTTTTTTTGAGTTGGAATCTCACTCTGTCACCCCAGACTGGAGTGCAGTGGCCACTTCCGGCCACCGCAACCTTGACCTGCTAGGCTCCGGCGATCCTTCCACCTCAGTCTTCCCAGTAGCCGGAATTACAGGTATGCGCTACCACGCCCGGCTGATTTTTTGATTTATTGTAGAGATAAGGTCTCGCTGCCCAGGTGGATCTCAAACCCGCGGGCTCAGGCAATCCACTCACCTCAGCCTCCCAAAGGTGCGGGTTTACAGGCTGAGCCACTGAGCCCAACTAAGAGAGTCTCTTTTTAAGACTCTATGCAATTAAAAATAAAGAATTTTAGAAATATAGTAAGATAGTTCATGTATTTGTCATAATTTATTATTCTCCTGATTTATACTAAATATTAAGAGTTTAAAATGAAGTTACCTTCTCTGAAAAATAAAAAATTTAGTCTTTCAGTGTCAGAAACCTTTTGATTGATGGATAAAAGCATTCTAGATTATCTTTCTTTTAGCAGAAAATTGAGTATCTAGTGTACATAGTAGGAGTCAAGACTATTTTATACCTGAGTATGCTGCTTATTGTGTAACCTACAGCAGTTCACTTAACCCCCTCTCTTCTTCAATGTATTGTTTCTAAAATTAAAGTAATAGACTCTGTAAGCTTTTTTTAAAAAAGCAGGATTTATTGAGAGGACAGAAAAGCTCCCATAGCAGGAGGGGACCCAAGGGAGTTGCCCTAGGCTGTGTAAGCTTTAGAAGGTTATGTCTAGGTGTGAAGGTTATATAGATATGAAAAAACTCAGAGGTCTCAAAAATGATACACACAAAAGCACTAATCATTTATTATATAATTGTCATATGAAAATGATATGTAAATGTAAATTAAACCAATTAGATTTTGTTGTGGTATACTATGAATTAATAGAAATAAAATCACCCTGTTCCAACTCTCCAAACCCTGGGTGGGGGGAGAGAAATATACAACTTAATAGAATAACAAGGGTAAAGAAGTCTGCTTCATAAGGAGAATTATAAAATGGGTACAGAGATGTTTAAACCTCTGTAGATATGTGTGTATTTTGTAAAATATCTCTATATATACATTTTAATTACCCTACATATTTGCACTCAACTGTATAAGGAAACACTAATATTTGCTAGAAACTAAAATGCATTATAAAAATGAAAGTGAACTAGAAGAAGGACAACTACAAAGTATATGGCAGGGAACCAGTGTGCTGCTGCAGTTCATAACTAATTCAGCTATCTATCTTCTGTAGGGCCTAACATAGTACCTGGCAGTCCATAAGAGCTGAGCAATTGTTTTTTCAAGAATGAATGTGTGAACAATCAAATTCACTCTCATAATATTGCTAGCAATATTTTTGTGGCAAGCTTAAACTCCCAAAATCACATACAGAGAACATGCCCTCAATATGTGGCATATAAATACATGCTCTCTAAATTTCTTACTTTATGGTTTGAATTATTTGATGATCTTATGACAGATAGGTAGATAACTAAATAAGTAATCAAGTGAGAGAGAAAGGGAATAGGGACACAGAGGGAAAAAAAAATTAAAACTGTCCCAGAAAATTAAAAGGCAAGAATATCCTATAGACCAATACACTTAGAAAATATCTTTGGAAAACACTAAAATTCTACTTTGACATTCAATAATAAATACAAGTTTAACTAAGTATTCAAGACTAGAAAATAAGGATGAGATATTGCCTATTTATTTTTGTTCCTTGCATGAAATTCTTGAAGTCTTGAAGGAGTCATGTTGATAATGGAAACTTTCATCGTAACAATTGTAGCACTGTGCAAAAGTATGAGAAGCAAAAACCTATAAAGAAATTGAATCTTCAGTTTTCTAGTAACTTGTCTACATAAAACATAAACATTCCTGAGTTAGAAAGCTGCATATTTTAGCCATGCTTTCCTTACTTCTTCCTGCAACATTAGGAGGATAGAAATTTGTGAAGATTCTTTTAATTTGGCACATATTTTATTACAAATTCTAAGAGATTTATACATGATTCACTGAAACTATTGAAAGTCAATGTGCAGAAAATTTTGACTTGAGCTAATACAATCTTTGTTCCTTCTTTCAACACAGCTTTTCAAAAAGTACCGTCTATATTTGTCATAAGGCTATAACTTAAGCTCTTTCTAAATGAATATTTATGTCTGTTTATATGACATTAATATTGACTCAACAAAAAATCTCTATAAAACACTATTGAGTTTAATCTCTTCTTTTTGTTTGTTTGCCACAAAAAAAATCCCCAAAATATGTCTACTTAAGAATTGTATCATGATATATCTGTTTCACTGAAATAATCAAAAAATCTTCTTTAGAGAGAAATTTCTAAAACATTTTGTCTCACTGAACAGAATCTCTCACCTCAATCCATTTTTAAAAAATCGGACTTTGAAGCAGATTAATGCTTGTGTCCAAAAAAAACTTATTCTTAGAATAGCATCGGAGTCATTATTTTACTTTTGAATTGAAACATTTGTGAGCTATCTCATCACTTAATATAAGATCCACTTTATAAATATACAAAATCCACTAAATTACTTAATTATTATGTTATTAAAAGGGGAAAATTTTGAATATAGCAGTGGATAAAACACAGTATCATATTTAAGAATCTCTTATGCTATTAAAGAAGACACGCTCATAACTTATGATAGTTCTGCTAAGACTACAGAACTACTAAAAGGGATGGAAGAGTAGACAGACAGACCTCTTAAAAATGTTTGTGTTTGACCTAAAGCCAGAACATTTTGAAGCAGTTATTTCCATTTACTATGTACATCAACTGAATTAACTCTTTGGTTGATTATAAAAGTTGCATATGAGGGGAGACCAAAAGCAAACCAAAATTAAAAAACAGAATTATCTTTTGGAGGAAGCACCTTCTGTAGTTCAGGCTTCCCGCGCTAGATGGATGTTCGAAGAAGACACTGACATCACTGTACTAACTAGCGCTGTGAGAAACTATGTTCAGGTTCAGTGAGTTTTATGGGGGCAAACAGGTGACTGGTCTTCCACCATGACAATGCACTTGCCCACATCCTGCTGAGTGTTCAGCAATTTTTTACCAAAATCTGCATGTCCTCCATGCCCCCCTCCCACCCAATCTCACCCTAAGTGACTTTTTTTGTTGTTGTTTCCCCACATTTAAAAAAAAAAAGTCCTCAAAGGGTAACATTTTGCCATGTGGAAGAGATGAAACAAAAAATGGCAGAAGCACTAAAAACTGTTCTGAGCAGTGGAAAAAGCATCTTGATAAGTGTATTGCATCAAATGTAGAGAATTTGAAAGTTTAAAAGTTTAACAAAATAAGAATAAATATACACTTTTTTATAACTTCCATTTTGGGGTTCCCCCTTTGTATATGTCTAGAATACATATTTTCTTCATTTAAATATCACATAATTTAAACAGGTTGACAAATTGCAAATAATAGACAATGCATATATGCTCCACTTAATACCACTGTGATTACACACACACACAGACACACACACTGTATTTTTATGTCTGTATGTGCGTGCATGTTCTACCTCTTCCTAGTTTTAAAATTTAGATGGCATATAGACTATGTAACAAAATAAAAAATATATATTTATGAATATGGAAGTGAAGGGCAAAGAATGGTGGAAAAATAAAGCTAAATGCAAAGAAAGGAATATCATAAAATTTTATGTAGTACAGAGACAGAATGCAAATGGCTTTAAATTCCCTTATAGCCACATCAAAGTATTATGTGATCACTTAGAAGAATGATTATGTCTAAAAGAAAAGTCAGATATAACAAGACAATAATTTCAATTGCTCCGAAAAAAACATAAGTGCACTTTTCAATGCATGTGGATTAAGTAATTTATAATAAAAACTAAATAATAAAATTATAAAAGATATTTCTATATACTAATGCAAGCACTTCCTGACTCATGTATTACAATTTAAATATAAAATATGTATTCATTATTCTTATATTCAACCATTCGCTCAACAATATTAAATGAGTGCCTACCATGTAGCAAGTGCTGTAGTAAGCACTGAGGATACTCATAGCTACTACTCCATTCTGTAGAAGAAAATAGACAATAAACAATCAAATAATTGTATGTCAAGTCATAAGAGAACTATGCAGAATAATAAACCAGATCAAGTAAAAAGAGAATAACAGAGAAGGAAATACATGGTAGACCACATTATTATACTGAACTCTTAGGGATGATCTCATTGGTAAGATAATACATGAACCAACAGGACAATTGAGACACACATGACAAGAGAAAAACCACATAAATATGTGGGTTAAGCCGGACTCGGTGGCTCAGCCTGTAATCCCCACTTTGGGAGGCTGAGGTGAGTGGATTGCCTGAGCCCGTGGGTTCGAGACCCGCTGGGCAACTTGGCGAGACCTCATCTCTACAACAAATCAAAAATTAGCCGGACATGGTAGTGTGTGCCTGAAGTTCCAGCTACTTGGAAGGCTGAGGCGGAAGGATCGCCGGAGCCCAGCAGATCCAGTCTGGACAACAAGGTGAAACTCCAACTCAAAAAAAGAAAAAAATATATGTGGGTTAAACTGTTTCAAGCAGATTAAGATTTTTTAAATATCTAGAACATTAGTCAATGAACTGAAGACATGTTATGTTCCAGAAATTATATTGAGTACTTTATATATTGTATTTAATTATACTTCCTACCCCTTAGGAGAGAGGTCCACTTATAATTTGATTTTATAATTGAGAATAAAGATACTTAAAAAATGGAAGGAACACATCTGATAGAAATGATGAACTGGATTTTATGTCTACCTAATTCAAAAGCTGGTGATATTCTTTTGGTACCTAAAACTGGACCCCTATCTCTCACCATTCACAATAACTAACATAAGATGAAATAAAGGCTTAAATGTATGACCTGAAACTATAAAAATCCTAGAAGAAAACTTAGTAAAAACTATTCTGTATATTGACCTAGGTAAAGAATTTATGATGAAGACCTGGAAAACAATGCAACAAAAACAAAAATAAATGGGACTTGATTAAACTAAAAAGCTTCTGCAACGCAAATAATGAACACAGACAGAAAACATATAAACTAGGAGAAATTACTTGCAAAATTTTCTCTGACAAATGGCTAATGTCCAGAATTTACAAGGAACTCAAACAACTCAGCAAGAAACCAAACAAGGAAAAATATAACCCCACTAAAAACTGAGCAAAGGACATAAGCAGATATGTCTCAAAAGAAGAAATACAAGCAGCAAAAAAACACGCAAAAAATGTCCAACACCACTAATCATAAGACAAATTTGAATTAAAACCACAATGAGATATGATCTTATATCAGTCAGAATGGCTATCATTAAAAAAGCAAAGAACAACAGATGTTGGCATGGGTGCAGAGAAATTGAAATGCTCATACATTGCTGGTGGGACTGTAAGCTAATTCAGCCTCTATGGAAGACAATATGAAGATTTCTGAAAGAATTAAAAAGAATGACCATTTGATCCAGTAATTCCATTACTGGGTTTCTCCTCAAAGGAAAAAATATATATACTATATTTAAAAAGGTTAGTCATTTGTGAACATACCTGTATTTGTATGTTATTTGCTGCACTGTTCACAATAGCAAAGTCATGGAACCAAGCTAATGCCCATCAATGACTGGGTGAATAAAGAAAATGTAATATAATATATATTATACTCTTTTATACTATATGTATGTTATGGTATATTACACAGCCAAAACAAAACAAAATAAAAAATCATGGTTTCTTTTTTTTTTTTTTGCAGCAACATGGATGAAACTGGAGATCATTATCCTAAGTGAATTAACTCAGAAACAGAAAACCAGACACTGCATGTTCTCACATGTGGGAGCTAAAAATGAGGAGCGATAGACATAAAGATGGAAATAATTGACAAAGGAGACACCAAAAGGGGGAGAGCAGGAAAGACAATGAGGGCTTAAAAACTACCTATTGGTACAATGCTTACTATCTGGGCAATGGGGATACCAGAAGCCGAGTTCCCACCAGTATTCAATATGCTCGTGTAACAAGCCTGTACTTGTACTTTTAGAGTTTAAAAATTTTTTAAAAATTAAAGCTTTTAATACAACAGTATGTAGTGTTATCTATTGCCAGATGTGGACGGATATGTCAAAGATTGGTTGAAAAACATATGATTTGATTCACAAACACAACAATACACACAAAATATGAATAAAATATGTATCTAATTAATCATGCAATGGGTAGAGAAATTCAATGCTCATTTTAAAAATTAGAATGAAAGCAGCTTTATGAAAGCTACTATACGTGTGATTCAAATTATAGGTGTTATACATCTCTTTATTCAATTTTATACTGTTATCTATATAGTCTAAAACATTTTATATTTTATTATTTTTAACTATTTTATAATTACAAGAGGGCTTTCTTTTTCTTGCCTTTGTTTTTTTGGAATACAATGAAACCTAATATTTCAAACCCCTTATTTTGGACAATGCTGTTACATCCACATTGGAGGTGGCACAAGTATAAGCACAGCACTATTTATTGTCTTGTACTCTTTTTTTTTTTAACCTGTTTAGGAGACAAAAAAACATACTAGCATTAGAAAAAAAAATCAAACACCAATATAATCTGAAGGCTATACTTTATGAGAAAAAAGATATTGAATGCTTAGAAGACAAATTTTAGTTAAGAACTAGAACTAAAACAAACATTAGACAATCATAACACTCCAGTATTACATATTCAGCTTAAAAACATTATGTTGATGTCTATATGATCAGTGTTCTCTTTTAAAGAAAATGATTACTTTGCAAGAATGGATCAAATAGACTAACATTAAATTAATAGATTCATGAAAAGAAGTGCATAGAAAAAATATAAAATTGTATTGAATTTTAAAATAATTTTAAAAACCGAAGGGAATAGACAGCAATAGTATCAGTATGGATTATAAATAAAAAGTGTCACTAATGAATACGGAGTCTTACTAAATTCATAGTCTTCCCAAATTAATCTCTAAATTCAGTACAATTGCATACAAAATTCCAACAGAAATTCTTATTAGAATAGAAAAGATAATCCAAATATTCATACAGAACAACAGTGGGCAAGAATAGACAAGACAATTTTGCAGAAAATAAGGTGGAAGAACTTTTCTAATCAGATGCAAGTTTATATAATAAACCTATCAAGTCAGTGTGGTAGTGGGGAAAAGATAGACAAACTGAGCAATGAAGCAGATTAAAAATCAAAAAGCACATTCACCTATGTAGGGAAATAAAGAACAGAAAAGAGAAATATTGCATATCATTGGAAAAAATAAATTGATGGTGTTGAAACAATTAACTATCTCAATAAAAAATAAAATTCCATTCTTTGTTTTTAAAAAAATCAATGTTAGGAGGATTAAAGACAAAATAAAGATTAAATGTGTAAATATTTCAAAGAGATAGACACAAGACTATGTGTAAATCAGGAAGTTAATGCACTCAGGAGAGTTAGTCATTTGTGAAATGGCCATTGGTGACTTGGGTTAGGGCTTCTGGGTTTTAGAAAACTGTTTTTATGCACACAAATACATAAGCACACACATTTATATAAAAAATAAAATCACGTAATTTACTCAGTTTGATAACTCTCTTCTTTTATATTTAGCACTATATTATATTTTGTACGCATTTTAGAATTTTTTAAATAATGGTTTTAAAAACGTCCCTAGCCGGGCTCGGTGGCTCAGCCTGTAATCCCGCGCCTTTGGAGGCTGAGGTGAGTGGATTGCCTGAGCCCGCGGGTTCGAGACCCGCCTGGGCAGGCGAGACCTCCTCTCTACAATACGTCAAAAAATAAGCCGGGCATGGTAGCGCGCGCCTGTAGTTCCAGGTACTTGGAAGGCTGAGGCGGAAGGATCTCCGGAGTGAGACTCCAACTCAAAAAATAAAAATAATAAAATAAAATAAAAACGTCCCTTATAGTACAACAAAATGCATTTAATCAAATTTCATATTTTTGACAATGCTGTTACTTTCTGACTTTTACTATTATAAAGTACTGTTTTTATAAATGCTAATGTTACTCGTGTAAATTCTATTAGAAATACAGTAGCGATGAGAGATTTTTACAAATAAAATTTAATTCCCCAAAATAGGCTTCTGGAAATGGGTAAAAGATAGGATCATGTTTCATGATTGATTCACCTTGTTATTTTTTAAAATTGTCATGATTTATAATTCTATCAGCAGCATTTAAGAATTCTCTCAGCAGTCTTTCTTTTTTGATAGAGACGTGTCTGTACCTGGCCTTTCTGTGTTGAGCCAAATAATCCACAAGTTTTGCGCCCCACCGCATTCAGCATCATCTTGGTGCCTGAATATGGGTCATGAGAAGCTCAGCAATCACCCACTATGGGTTCTGCAGTATTGAGTGTTCCGGTTTCCCTATTTCTTATTATTTTAAAATTATTTGTTAAAATACAAATTTCCACTTAACATTGTCAAGCAAGTATACTTTTATTTATTTATTTTTAGGCATCTATATTGATTTATTTATTTATCTATCTATTTATTTCTTTATTTTTAAAGATGTGGGGCACAATTCAGGATTAGGTACACAAGTGGTCATTGTACAGGTAATGTTCGGACTTCTCTTTGGTCCCCACTTTGCCTGGTTTAAGATCAGGTACGCTCGTTGATGTTAGGTGCCCCTTACTTCCCCAGGCAGTTCTGACTATTTTCAATCCCTTTCTTATAATATTATGGTAAATGTTCAGGGTCCACTTATGAGTGAGTATATGTGGTGCTCAGTTCTTTGTTTCTGTGAAACAAGTATACTTTTAAAAAGCTTCGCTGAGGAGGGGAACCCAAGATGGACACCGTGAAACAACAGAATGACCCCTCTTTCACCAAGCAAAACAGGGAGTAGTGATCCAGCTGCCAATAAACAGAGATACCTTGAACAATTTTGGATGGGTGAAACAGCCTGCACCCAACAAAGGCCTCTTTTAACACCGAGAAACCAGAAAGCAATGGCAGACATGAAAATCTGACCATTCTACCTCCTGTTGTGCTCCAGGCTCACACAAGAACTGAAGGCCCCCCCCCACGGACAAAAATTGGTGAATGAACCAAAGACATTTTGGGATGGTTCATCCCCTCCCACCTGTGTGTGGGTTGTTGGTCCCATGTGGGAGGAGTCCTGGGCAAGGCAAAGTGGCAGACAACTGCAGGTCAAAGAGAATGGGTGATAGACCCACGCTGCATCAGCTGCCATGAGCACAGCCTCCTACCAGAGTGGTGACACACAGGTGGGGAAGACTCACCTGCCGAGTGAACCAAGCTGACATGCACTGCCAACAGATTCTGGCCAACTCCAGAAACATATTTGGAGACCTATATGCCTCACCAACAGTTTTACATAGATCATAAAGGCAAAAAACCAAAAAGCTAGATAAGAAAGAACCCCCTTCAAACCCTGCCTGCCAGCAGTGTGAGGCCTGCTCCCTTCTCCTGGCAGAGAGCTTACTCTATTTCAAAAGCAGATTGCAGACCAAAACAGAGAGGAAGCAACATGAAAGACACCAGAGGGCTCTCTCAGTAGGAAGGTTCCTGGGTTGTAGGACACAGAAAGCAGATGGGACATCTATTCCCTCGCAAAGAGCTAGCAGAACGGGCTGAAAGCTGGTGTGACTAGATTAGCCATGGGAGAGAAATTTTGCAGTGTCAGAAACCTGCCACAAGGTGGAGCAAGGAACGGATGTGAATGTCTCCTCTCAGCGACTCCCTCTCACACTAAGTGACATACGTTGAACCATAGAAATGACCCTAGAACAGGGTGTAATTTAGTAGCTTCAGAACATCAAATCAAAAGAGAAATTACAGAGAGCAAGGAAAAGTTTTTCACAAATACAGAAAAATCAACAACAACAAAAAAATACAGGCAATCCTCAGAGTTCTAAAGATAAAGCTCTTGAAAAAAGCAGACATGGACAGCACAAACAATGGAAAACTCCCAGAACAACCCATGCCAGACGACAGTCACAGAAATCAGAGATTGTATGGCAAAAATGAACTAGAACTAAGAGAAACCAGAAGCAAAACTCACTTAAGTCATACAGAAAGTAAAAGCAGAGTTGTCCAATTTCAAAAAAAGTCCATTCTGAAATAATGGAAATGAAAAGCTTCATACTGGAAATTAAGAACAGAGTAACAAGCATAAGAAGCAAGATCAACCTGGCAGAGGAAAGAATCTCAAAGCTTGAAGACCAAAATATGATATTAACTCAGTCTGTCAAAAACATAGAGAAAAAAAGCTTTAAAAGAAAGAGCAAGGACTCTGACAGATGTGAGACTATGCCAAGAGGCCAGATCTACAACAGATTGGTATCCCTAAAACAGACAGGGAAACAGAAAACACCATATAACAAGCATTAATTGAAATCATTCAAGAAAAATTTCCACACCTCACCAGAGAGGTGACCATTCAAGCAAAAGAGATTCAGAGAACCCCCACAAGAAAAGACCATCTCAAAGGCATGTAGTAATCCACCCCCACAAAATATGCATGAAAGAAAAATTTCCTAAAGACAGCAAGAGAGAAAGGTCAGGTTGGCTACTGGAAAACCCATCAGACTCAATCCAGACTTACCTGAAAAAACACTACAAACCAGAAGGGACTGAAGTTCAATTTTTAACATTCTTAGAGACAAGCAATTGCAGCCAAAAATTTCCTACCCCACCAAGGTAAGCTTCATTAGTGATGGAGAACTAACATAATTCCCAGACATACAGTCACTAAAAGAAAACACTACCTCCAGACCAGTCCTTAAGGAAACACTTAAGAAGGTGTTGAACACAGAAGAAAGAAAGAAAGAAAGAAAGAAAGAAAGAAAGAAAGAAAGAAAGAAAGAAAGAAAGAAAGAAAGAAGGAAGGAAGGAAGGAAGGAAAGAAAAGAATGATCATACCAATCACAAAAGTACAACCAAGCAGAATTTACAGAGCACTCACAAAAATGAACACACACACACATATAAATACAAAAGTAAAAAAGACACAAAGGAATCTCCCAAAGAGCCATATGACAGAGATAAACTCTCAGATTTCAATAATTAATTTGAATGTGAATGGACTAAACATGCCACTGAAGATACATAAAGTGGTTAACTGGATGGAAGCATTATCAACAGTCTGCTTCCTACAGAAATCTCATCTCACTGCAAAAGACACTCACAGGTTCAAAGTGAAAGCCTGGAAAATGATCTTTCAGGCAAACAGAAAACAGAAGAAAACAGGTGTAGCCATTCTAATATCAGGCAAAGCAGTCTTCAAACCATCAGAAGTTAAAAAGGATATGGAAGGACACTGCATAATGATAAAAGGTTCAATACACTGTAAGAAATATCCATCCTAAACATATATGAACCCAACACAGGAGTACCACGTTTATAAAACAACTACTAAATAATCTAATAAAGGACACTGACTCTCACACAATCATATGTGGAGACTTACATACCCCACTAACAGGTTTCATCAAGACAAAAAATCAACAAAGAAATCCTGAACCTCAACTCAATGCTTGATCAAGTGGAATAGACATCTACAAACAACAACTGGGCAAAGGAGACTATATTTAGTAAATGGTGCTGAGACAGCTCACTGACTACATGCAGAAGAATGAAACTGGACCCCTACATGTCACCATATATAAAAATAAACTCAAATAGATCACAGACATAAATATAAAGCCTCAAGCTATAAGAATCCTAGAAGAAAACATAGATGATACACTTATGCACATTGGAGTAGGCAAAAAGTTCTTGACCAAGTCCCCAAAAGTGAATGCCATAAAAGTTAAGGTAGACAAATGGGGCCTTATTAAACTGAAGCATAACAAAAGAAACTATCAAGCTTTGGCACAGCAAAAGAAACTATCAAGAGAAAAAAGAGACAAGCCACAGAATGGGAAAAATATTTGCAAATTATGTATCTGACAAAGGGCTAACATTCAGGATATACAAAGAACTCAAACAAAGTGAAAGGAAACAAAAAGCAACCCTATTAAGAAGTAGGCAAAAACATGAACAAGCACTTCTCAAAAGAAAGCATACAAACAGCCAACAGACACATGAAAAGATGCTTAGCTTCAGTAATCATCACAGAAATGTGAATCAAAACTGCAATGAGATACCACCTAACTCCAGTCAAGATGACCATCATTAATAAGTCAAAAAATAATAGATGCTGACATAGGTGCAAAGAAAAAGAAATGCATTGACACTGTTGATGGGAATGCAAGCTAGTTCAATGCTGTGGAAAGTAGTGTGGTGATTTCTAAAAGAACTAAAAATTGACATTCCATACAACCCAGTAATTCCTCTTCTGGGAATATACCAGAGAAGCATAAATTGTTTCACCAAAATATACCTGCACATGTATGTTTATTGCTGCACTATTCACAAAAGCAAAAACATGGAACCAACCCTATTGCCCACTGAAAGTGGACTAGATAAAGAAAATATGATCCATATTCACAATGGAGTATTACACAGCCATAAAGAAGAACAAACTAATGGACTTGGCAGCAAAGTGGATGGAGTTGGAGGACATCATACTATGTGATTTATCACAGAAACGGATAGCTGAATACCACATGTACTCACTAATAAGTGGGCCCTGAACATTAATCACTTAGCACAAGGGAGGGTCAAGGAGTCACTAGGCACTGCCAGGAAAAGGAGGGAGGAAAGAACGTGGGGGGAACTTAACAACACAAAGGGTACCTAGTCCTATACCAGGGGATTAAGGGGCCTTTAGAAGCCCAAACGTCACCTGCATGCAGTCTACACATGTAGTTAAACCTCACCTATACGCCACATCTTTTCAGTAAAATAAAATGTAATAAAAAAGAATTTTCTCAACTCTATTCTACCAGACATAGACATTTGCTTTTTTGTTATTGTTATGCTTTTTGTTTGTGTGTTGAATCAATATAGGCAAAGTGTGAAATTGTATTCCCTAATTTCATTTTTTATT
Organism: Carlito syrichta; assembly: GCF_000164805.1. Lineage (NCBI taxonomy): Eukaryota > Metazoa > Chordata > Mammalia > Primates > Tarsiidae > Carlito > Carlito syrichta. The sequence continues at coordinate 53,454 of NW_007216790.1, forward strand.
ACAAGTAAAATTGAACTTTTTTGTGAAGTTCATTCACATTAATGTCAGAATTTGTGTGCTTTATAATAATTTTACTGAATTATTTCTATTTTTTCTCTTAAATTTTTATATTTGCTGCAAAATCTCTCTCCATATCAAAACCAATTACATAGTCATTTAATTATCCTGAAAATTTTCCTTTACATTTATTTTTAAAATTTTAGTTCTTCAGGCAATTGAAAATTTAGTTTGATGTAAAGTGATCTATAGACCTAAATACTTATATTTTTGGTCAATAGGTAATTTCCTTTCACTACTGATTTAATATTCAACGAGTTCAGCAATATGGAAAAAGGGATGCGGGATTGCAGCCTTCTCTGGAATCACATTGTAAAAAATTCTTGTTTTTGTTTTGTTTTGTCTTGTTTTCATTTGTTTTGGTTCAAGTTCTCACATAACCAAAGTTTTTTGCCTTTTAAAATTACACTTAGGTTTTGGTTTTCCAAAAGATGGACATTTACCTCTACAAAGTGCCAACATTTAACACATTTCTTACTTAATGAAAAGACAGCAATAAAGTGCATTTCAAATGTGACTCAATTTTTAAATGATCAACAGTCTCAAAGAGCTTTATTTAAATTCGTATCTCAGAATAATTGCAAATAACTACTTGACATGAACTTTCCTTTTATGGGAGAAAGATTATTAGGGCTGAATTAAGACTGTGGCTATGGTGAAAGAAGAGGTGCTGGATACAAAACATACTAGAATATCATATACCCTTCCCCCTCTAAGGATCTGCATATTCAATTTCTGTGCTCCTACTCTGTTCCATCAATAGATCTGACAATCTTGCTAAAATTATCATCATTCTGCATGAACTACTTCAGTTTTATGGTGCCACTGATATGAAGTAAATTTTTGCCTCATATTTCTATATTTTAAAATGTATGAGCTTCATTTTTTTAATTTTCTCATGGAAGTAACTCATGGGGAATTTATTTTTTTCATGGCTGCAGCCCTTCCTCCATTCACCTCCAGTAATGTTGACTAAATTTTACGGGATGTGTAATAGTTTGAACATTAATTTGGGAATAATTGACATCTTTACAATTGCCACCCAGGGTTATGGTATGATTCTAAGCCTTTCACTAAATTTTTGTACTTTACGTCAAATCGTATCTGTTTAAATTTTTCAAGGTTAAGTATTTTTATAATTTTTGATTGCTATTCACAATGAGATACTTTTAGCATATATTTTGCCTTTTATATACACCGCCATTTATTTTTTTAATATTAGAAAAGCAACTTTTTAAAAATTTTAGAACCTTATACCATACTGAAAGTATACAAATATAAATTCATATCTCAGAGAAAGCTGCTGAAATCATTTTGAATTGTCTATTTTTGTTCACTTATGATACAATTTTAATGACTTTATGTACAGAAAGGCACTTAACATTTCCAATCTTTGAACATGTACGTGGCTTCCTATTTTTATCTATTATAAATGATATTTTAAAATATTAGACATTTATTTAGATCTGTGTTCATTGTGAATTATTTATTTTTAATCCAAAAATGTCAAATTACTAGTTCAAAGGATACACAAATATTTTCAACATTTTCAAATTATCAACTACAGAGGTATATAAGAATGTACATCTCAAATTTTTCTCCACTTTTTAAATGTTCGTCAATTCATGGGGAAACTAATAAATCATTATTCTAATTTGAGATTTTCTTTCTGATTAACTTGCTTGATTATATATTCATCATACCAATTTTCTGTTTATATTTCTTGATTTTTAACGTTCCAACTTATATATAGAAATAGGGCACTTTGTATCTTTTTAAAATACACATAATGAAGGCATTTGCATAGAAGAAATGTAACTCATTGGCTTAAGTAACTATTCTGCCAATTTATGCCATGTAGAGCTGAATGCGGTCATGGACCCAACCTCTTAACTCCTGCTCAGGTCAGTCTGAGGTTGAGAAACAATGGGACAGCCAGGCACTGATTATCCCTGTGCAGATGATCCCAGGGACAACGGGTATAGTCTCAATGTCATTCTGACATTTTGAATTCTATGGGAGAGGGCAGATTGTGGTCACAATGATCTAGACATGCACTTTTCTTGAAAAGTTTCTGTGCAGATGAAATTTACAAGAGTTCTATAATAGACTCTGAGGTTATTAATTGCCAATTATAATTGGTCTTCATTTCACTTCAGCATGGGAATAAGAGAGATAGGGCTGAGGATCCTGGCTTGTTCAATTTAAAAAGTAGAAGAAATTTAATTTGTTTAAATCATATTTCTCGTAGAGATAGTTTGGAAACAACCTCATCAACAACAGAGTTTATTTTTTGATAAATGATTTTGTTCAATGGACAATGAAATAAGTTCAAATAGGAATGATTACACCAAGGTACAACTTTTGGAAATTTAAATATTCCTTTAGATTTATCCTCCAAGTTTACTTACTAACTGTGTCCTCCTTAGATCATCAGGGAGTTTTATTTAACTATACTAAATTAGTTCACTTCTCTCCCAAGAATCAAGTTTTATTATATAGCAAATTTTATATCCTTGTCTCTTTATAGTCATGTCTAATAACACCAATCAAAATAATAACAAAGAATTTATGACAGAAAGTAATTAAAAGATTAACCTTGTCTGACTACCTCAATCGACAGCAGCCAAAAGAAATACTCATTGAAGTACATTGTCATGTTCCTTGGCTACATTTCCATCTTCCACAATAGAAAATGGTACATCTCAGAAAGTACTTGTATTCATGTATGTATACCTAAGGCCTAACATGGCACTTGTCACCCACCAAAAAAGGGTTATTAGATATTTACCAAATGCAAGACTTATTGAAAGTTGAATATAACTTCCCGGGCAATATTAAACATAGAGTTGTATAACAGTAAATATTTTATTATCACAAAAGCAATTGCTAATATATGTAAAAACTGGGGAAAGGGAGATATATTTGGTACATCATTTCATGCTGTTTATGTATTGACTGGCTTGAACAATAAATAAAAATATGAATTAATCAAGAGATCAAGGTATGGTAGAGCAAAAAGCAAATCTTTTCAAATAATATCTGGAGGATCTTACTGCTATTATTCTTCAAACAGATCATAATATTTATGCATAGGCACATTCATTTATTCAGGAAATGTTAACTGAGCACCTACAGAGATTGCATGAAGTGCTGGAGATAAAGAAGTAAATAAAGCATGTTTACTTACCTCAAGAAGATCAGTGTGTTGTAGTGGCAGGTAAGTATATAAAAAACATGACTACATAGTGCCTGAGATGTGTTGAAATAGCAAAAAGTTGATATAACGGCAACATCTAATCCATCTTGAGGATGCCAACAAAGTCTTCTGAAAACAATTAATAATGCCTATTCTTGAATGAAAAGAAATGACTATTAATTGAACCTTAAGTAGATCCACATAATATGCTCACACCTTTGGAGACAGTGTAATTCAGTAGTGGAATTAACACAAAACAAATACAAAATTTTTTTAAAAATTACAACTAAACTAAACGTCTGTTAGATTATATTTTGATGGAAATTCTAGTACTGACTTTGGGATCTTCAGCAAAATAACAGACTCTCTGAGCCTCTGTCTCTTCAACTGGCAAATGTATATAATAGTATACATCTCAGAAGATTGTTGTGACGATTAACAAATTACCAAATATTAAAATAGCTGTCATAATTACTCCTGCTGGAAATGTGGTATTAACTGTATAAGATTTAGATTAAACTGAATCATGGAAGCAAAATACAATGAATATATGCAGTATTAAGTATTTTTTCTAAGAACTTATACACTAGACAAAAAGATATATACTGATACAATAAAAAGATAATATAAAATACAATGTATCATAAAATATATAAATATACTTATAATATGCATAATGTAATTGATATTGTTATATATTACAATATATTAATACACAAGATATAGCACCTATTATATCTTTGAATTCTGTTATGTAACAGATAAAATATTATTTTAGAATTTTAATAATGTCAATAACATCACAAACAAGAAAAGTAATGGCTAATTTTTTTTTTTTTTTTTTTGAGTTGGAGTCTCACTCTGTCGCTCAGACTGGAGTGCAGTGGCCCCTGCCCGGCCACCGCAGCCTCGA
>NW_007216790.1:57642-61430 GCF_000164805.1 Carlito syrichta
TGCCCAGGCGGGTCTCGAACCCATGGGCTCAGGCAAGCCACTCACCTCAGCCTCCCAAAGATGCGGGATTACAGGCTGAGCCACCGAGCCCAGCTGTAATGGCTAATATTTAGTGAAACTTCCATATGTACCAGAAACTAAGTCTTAAACTTCATGAAATGTAACATCTTTATTATTATAGTCTTGTGACAAAGATATTCTTTGTATCCCTATTTTACAGATGCAAATATCGAAGTGCAGGAAATTAAAAAATACAACTCTAAAAAACTTGTGGCTAGTAAACGGCAGAGCAAAAATTAAAATCCAGATGACTCCTTTTCCATTCTACTATGTGTTTGGGAAAATAAATGAAATTTTAAAATTGCAATTTGTTGGTAGAAGGGATGGAATTCTCCCCTTGCTTTGAAGAAAACAGTTCATTTCCTCCCTATCTGCCTCCCTTTATACTTCCTTCCCTCTCTTTAGCTCTTTCTTCCTAAACATACTGTTACTTGCTCATATTTTAGAGCTGTGATTTGTGACTTTTCTGAGCATACATTTTGTTCAGAATTTAATGTGGGATCCAAATATCAGAAACACAGAATTAGGGTGAGGTAAGTGAGAAAGTGTTACCACATTTAGAGGAACACACAAAAAAATTCAATAATTAATATAAACAATACCTAATACGACTTTTTAAAACATGAAAATTAATAAAAATTTATAATCCATAATGAACAGAATATTAAAATTTTAAATACAGAATCCGAGACTGAACTTGTACCACTTAATCTTGCTTGCCTCGCCTTTATTCTGGCTATAGTTCCAGTAAAGCTTTACTTAAAAAACAGGCATCAGTTGTGACTCAGCCTGTAATCCCGCGCCTTGGGAGGCTGAGGTGAGTGGATTGCCTGAGCACGCTGGTTTGAGACCTGCCTGGGAAATTTGACAAGACCTCATCTCTACAATAAATCAAAAATTTAGCCGGGCATGGTAGCGTGCACCTGTAATTCCAGCTACTCAGAAGGCTGAGGCGGAAGGATCGCCGGAGCCCACCGGGTCGAGGCTGTGGTGGCTGGGAGTGGCCACTACGCTCCAGTCTTGGCGACAGAGTGAGACTCAAACTCAAAAAAAAACCAAAAAACAAAAAAAACAGGCATCATAGTTTGCCTATTTATTTTTTAAATATTGCATTAAGTATTATTTATGCTAATTACTGACATTTTGGAACCCCCTGTAGTTTTGTGCCACCATCTCTTCACACTGGTTCTAGTTTGGTAACCTTAAGAGCAAGCCCAATTATAAAACTTGTCAAAGTGTAGCTGTAGTGGCTAAAGCGAGGTTTCAGGAGTCTCCTTTTACTTCTCTTTCCCAACTCCCTTGACATCCCCCTACCCCTGTAGCACCTAAGAGTAAACTAAAGATGTCATAATGTCAGGAAACCATTAAGATAGCATTAAATTCAATCTAGGAATGTAGAGCTTTTATATAGAATTTAAATCCTTAATCAGAGAAAAATAAAAGCATATTATCATAGTAGCTGGATCCCTGTATTATAACTCCACAATATGACAGAGATAAAATTTCAATGAAAGCTAAATAGTTGCTTTGGGGGTGTATTTTAACTCTCAAATTGCAGTTCTTTTTGTTTCTGTGGCATTCTATTTTGTCATGTTTTAGTTTTACATTTTCATTTCAATGTTGTAATAGCTAGATGATAGATGATAGATACAGATAGATATGCAGATAAATGGGTAGATAATAGATAGATAGATAGATAGATAGATAGATAGATAGATAGATAGATAGATAGAAAGCAAACTAGAGCATGTGTGTGAATGAAACTAAGAATTGTTGAATATTCTTCTTCAAGTGAGCATCCACTTAAAGCTTAAAGAAATATGAGAATTATGAGTGAATTCTACCTCAAAAATTCCTTATTGGAAAGAAATGAACAGTAGCTACAAACACAGAAAAGAAGTGAATGCATTTGTGTTTCTCAGAAGTTGTAATTTTTTTATACCTGACACTCATGGGCTCGATCTTTATTTCCTCACTCTGGGACTGGATTATTCTCACCTTCCTTCTATTTTATGGATGTTTCCACACACACAATGTGTGATTCTTAGTGTGTTGATACACATTGGCCTAACTGTTGATTGCTCTCACTCAGTCCCCTACCTCGCCCCATACCTACCCCCAAACAGCTACAAATATGAAATCTTTTTTAAAAATTATTTTATTCTAGGAATGTGGGATACATTGAGGAGTAACTACATATGTTGGTTCTGTGTTTTTGCCACTGTGAATAATGCAGCAATCAACATGCATGTGCAGGTGTCTTTTTTGTAGAAAAGTGTATGTTCCTCTGGGTATATTCCTAGGAGACAGATTGCTAGATCATGTAGACAGTCAATTTTTACTTTTTAAAGGAATTGCCACACTCTTTTTCACAGAGGTTGGACTAGTTTGCACTCCCACCAACAGTGTAGAAGCATTCCTTTTCTCTGCTCCTGTGCCAGCATCTCTTGCTTTTTGACTTATTAATGATAGCCATCCTTACAAGAATTAGGTGGTATCTCCTTGCAAGCTTGATTTGCATTTCTCTGATGATTGGTGAGGCTAGGCATTTTTTCATGTGTCTGTTGGCTGCTTGTATGTTTTCTTTTGAGAAGTGTTTGTTTACGTACTTTGCTCACTTTTTCCCCCTTTTACTTTGTTTGAGTTACTTGTAGATCCTGGATGTTAGTTCTCTGCCAAATATATAATTTGCAAATATTTCTTCTCATTCTGTGGGTTGTCTCTTTGCTTTCTTGATGGTTTCTTTTGCTGTGCAAAAGTTTTTCACTTTGATGAGGTCCCATTTGTCTATCTTAGCTTTCAAAGCATGCATTCTTGGAGACTTGGTCAAGAATTTATTGCCTACCCTGGCGTGCATAATGGTGTTTCTTATGTTTTCATCTGGATTCTTATAGTATGAAGTTTTACAGTCAAGTCTTTAATACAAGACCTTTAGTTAAAAGATGCTCAGGGTTTTGTTTTTGTTGTTGTTGTTGTTCTTTTCCGTTTGTCTGAATGTGTCTTTCTGGACTGTGAGTTACTGATCACTGGTCCTAAGACTTCTAAAATTTTAATCATGAGAAATTTGGGTAACACCATACCCATAATTAAGACATGTTTCCTCTATTCATTATTTTAAGGGTCTTGCCACAAGAAAATGAAAGTTCCAGAATTCTTAAATAGAACTGTAACAACTTTGGGAACTTTCCTTTCCGGTGTACTTTATACCACAAATACCTTCAGTTTCATGAGCAATTTGTGAAACTTTTTTTCCTTGAATAAAGTTCAGACTGCCCAATTTCTAACCTAGTATACAAAATATGAAGTCATATTCAATAACACAAATAGAAGAGATACCAAAGTTCAATTTTTTATTTAATTTAATTAATTAATTTATTTTTAAATCAATATTTTTATTATGATATTGTGGGGTACAGTTAAGGGTTAGGTATACAAATATGCTTCGTTCAGGCACCCTTGTTAGTAAGAGGTGTCTCGTCATCCCCAGACAGATGTTTACTACCATTATTCCCAACTCCCTTCCCGCCGCCCCATAGTTTTCCACCACTGTCGGTCATTTTCTTATGGTAGTACGTTGGATGATCAAAGTCCACTATAAGAGTGAGAATATGTGATACTCAGATCTTTGTTTTTATGAGAGGTCACTCAGTATTATAGACTCTAGTTCTATCCAGGTTGCTGCGAAATTCATGATTTTGTTCTTTTTTTATGGCTGCATAGTATTCCAT
>NW_007216791.1:0-1547 GCF_000164805.1 Carlito syrichta
AAAACAGAAAGCAAGAATCACTGAACACTGGGTGCAGTCAGTTCTAAGTTCTTATAATAATTGCCAAAATTATTTGAATGATTCTTCAAGATTAGGCTGATCCCTGGCTAAAGTCTGTATAAGGCAGACAAGCATTATTGATTATATCAAGTTCCCTACAATATCCTATCTTCAAAACCGGAAGCAATGAACATGATCCTCTTCAGTTGGATAAATGAACTTCCTGTTTGGCCTGCTTCTAGGCCCTGCCAGATTCTCATAACATCATGTACGTAAGTATAGCTCCTCAAAGTGACTGACATTTATTTTAATTTTGCTTTTTTGTTGTTGTTGTTTTTTACTTTCCCCTCTTCCTTTATTTTGTGTTGTTCCTGATTCACTTGACACTCTCTGATGCCTGAGAGATTCTTGTTTGGGATTTAATTTCCAGGGCTGTGTTTACAGTAAAAAAGCAGGCAGTCCCTTTTAGTTCTTCCTTTTTAAATCTTTTGAGATTCTTCATTTCAGGATTTAAAACTTATGCAGTCCATCTTAAGGAAAGTGTAACTGCCATGGCCACAAGTCTGCTAGTTGCACTTGAATGCTCTATCAGGGTTGTTTATTGCCCTTTCTACGTTCTGGACTCCTTACCGAGACTGTTTAACTTGAAGATTAAAGAAACTATTGCAAATGCCAGTGCATCAGAACCTAAGAGTGGTCAAATATTATGTGCAATTTTTTTTGTAAAGAAATTTTAATTTATAATAAAGTTTAACAGTTTAAAGAACAGTTAATATTTGAACTACTTTGTATTGAAATACTACCTTGTAGTATTAAAATTGTTTATATACAAAATATTTTTAATATAAGTTAACTTTTTAAAAAATCTTGCTGTCTTTATTCACTTTTCATACTGGTGGGAAAGGGGTGAAATAGGAGATATGGGCATTTATCATAACTGTATCAATACTTATCCTCAAACTGCTTTCCCATTAAAAAAAATTTCAGTGAGTTTTTAGTTTATGGGAAGATGGGTCCTATTCTGTTTTGAGGAGTAAAAAGAAGTTTGCACTATCATTAAATTTTTCTCAAAACCGCAGCATTTTAAAAAGACAGTGTCTCCCAACTGTAGTTTGAATGATTTGCTTAGTGATATGCTGTCTTATGTTGAATATCAATATGACCAAATATAAAGAACACTTTATTTTTTGTTTATCTTGGGTAATATATTTTCACCTTGACAAAAAAAAAAAATTGTTGATGACACACACATTGCCACAAATCTGATCTTACAGCTACATGCAGTTGAATTGTTGGAGGCAGAGCAGCAGCCCCATGAAATACGAGGCAAACTTGTACATCTTCACATTTGTATAATGCTTACCAAAAATAAAACCACATCTTGAGTCTCCATTCTGTGCCTATCTGACAGGGCAATTTAGCTAGTAAGTGCTGTTTGGTGGGATCAGGAATGGGATCCACTTGTCTATTTCAGTTAACCAAAAAGAGAACTAGAGGCTTACTGGTTTTTCTCTAAACACCAAAAAAAAAAAAAAAAAAAAAAAAAA
>NW_007216792.1:0-723 GCF_000164805.1 Carlito syrichta
CTGTTAGGTGTACATCCTGCAGCTTATTGACTTAAAATTTACTCTCCTTTGGTGTGGTCTTTTTGGGGCCGATTGGGAGAAAGAGAAACCAATAGTGTACCTGTTTTGATACTGCATATTGATAAGTGTCTTTTTGAAATAAAGAACCAGTCCCTCTCTCAGGAAAAAAAAAAAAAAAAGAATAAAAGGGTAGGGGAAAATATACCATGCAAATACTAATCAAAAGACCTGGAGTGGCTATAGTAGCATTAGGCAGAGAAGACTTCAAAGCAAGAAAGATTACTAGAGATAAAAAGAAGAACATTTCACAATAATAAGCCAATTCATCATGAAGAACAGTAATCTTTAATGTGTATGCATCCAATAACAGAACATGAAAACCATAAAGCAAAAACAGAATCAAAAGAAAAAATAGACAAAAATTCACATGTATAGTTGGACATTTTAACACCCTTCCTTCTGCAACTGGTAAAAGTAGTGAGAAAATCACTAAAAACACAGAAGATATGAACAATACTATCAATCAACACAAACTGATTGATACTTATGCAAAATAACACCCAACAATAGCACATTACACACTATTCACAAGAGCCCACAGAATATTCACAAAGACAGATCATTTGTTGATCCATGAAATAAGTCTTCAGTGACTTAAAAGAACTGACTCATTACACAGTATATTCTCTCACCACGAATGAATTAAATTAAAATTTAAAAAAA
>NW_007216793.1:0-782 GCF_000164805.1 Carlito syrichta
CATAGTGAAATTATGAAAGTCAGTATCTTGCAATTCTTGGTAAAATAATAGATCTGGTCAAAGATCATCAGTGGCTTCTAAGACCTTAGGTAAGATGTTGATGGAGAACTTTGTGATAGATGAATTGTATTGCTATTCCTTGAACCCACTGATTAAGCTTCACCTGACTGAAAGTGCAGCATCCAGAACTGATACTTCTTCTGATGCGATTCAGTAGGAAGTACACACACTCCCCCATGTGATATTATAGCAAAAAACAATTTTATAAAATATGAATTTAATTAAGTCTATAAGTTTAACTACCTGTTTTTGTTTGTTTGAGTCAGTCAGGGTCTCACTCTGTCACTCAGGTTGGAGTGCAGTGGCATGGTCACAGCTCATTACAACCTTGAACTCTCAGACTCAGGTGATTCCCCTGCCCCAGCCTCCCAAGTAACTGGGACTACAGGCATGTGCCACCACACCCAGCTAAGTTTTTGATTTTTTTATACAGATGAGGTCTTGCTATGTTGCCAAGGCTAATCTCAAACTTCTGAACTCAAGCAATCTTCCAGTCACAGCCTCCTAAAGTGCTCGGATTACAGGTGTGAGCCATCATGCCCGGCCCAGTTTTATAGCAGGCATTTAAAGAACTACATATTAAACAATGACAAAAAATGGCACATCGAATTAAAGCTGTTCCATATTTCTATTTTCTCTTTATTCATTTGAAAAGAAACCATAATTTTGAACTACCATGGAAACATTATTCTCAAAGATTGCAAATACTCTGCTATTGAAGT
>NW_007216794.1:0-724 GCF_000164805.1 Carlito syrichta
CACAACATATATGTCCTGCTGATAGTCTGTTATCTAAATGTCATCAGATATATCCCATTCAACTTCAGAATCAGGGTCAGAGGTTATTCTTTCCATGTTAGAGGACGAAAAATAAAGGCAAAGTGAGGAGGGGTATTTTTCTAAGACAACCCCTACAGAACAGAAGCAGGAAAGTTTGTGTAGAGCCCTGTAGTTCTGGTCCCAATCCAGTCCTCTTGGGTGATGAGAATTCTCATTCCCACTGGGTGTCCCCAGACACTGGCTAAGCTGTTATCATGGCTCGGGGAGTAAGGGAAGGGGATGAAGGAGGATGTCACAGACAGTTGTCAAAGGGATAGGGAGTTATACTTTGGGAGCAAATACCTTGACTTTGCTGAGGCATAAACTTAGCAGTGGGAAACCATTATTTCAGTAACAAAGCTTTGTTCAGTTGACATTATCTCTTAATTACTTGCATAAGAATACATTTGTCAAGTTTCATGAGATGGGATTGATAACAATAAACCTGCATTTCTGCACAATATTTTAATTCTGAAGGCAGAAATAGCACAACACACAAGGGAAGAACTGCAGGCGGCTCTGTGCTTATTGTGGCTGCTGCTGGCTGGGCAGGAATTCCAACCCCACAGAGCCTTGTGACCCACCCGGCCACCTTGGCCACCAGGCTATGCCAGGGGTCTGGGGCCACCGGGTTCCATAGGCTGAGGCAGGATTCCTGTGATGT
>NW_007216795.1:0-1550 GCF_000164805.1 Carlito syrichta
GATTGCTTGAGCCTAGGAGTTCAAGACCAGCCTGAGCAACATAGTGAGACCTTGTCTCTACAAAGAAAACAAAAATTTTCCAGGTGTGGCAGTGCAGCTGTAGTCCCAGCTACTGGGAAGGCTGAGGTGGAAGGATTGCTTGAACCCAGGAGGTTGAGGCTGTGATGAACCATTATTGTGCCATTGCACTCCAGCCTGGGTGACAGAGTGAGACCCCAACTCAAATAAAAAAAAATCATCATAACTTGGTTTCTTGTCCCATGTAGGAGGCCTACACATTGGAGGAAGAAGCCATAGGACTCAGGGAATCATGAGCACGTGGGTGAAATGGACAGAGAGAGCCACAGACAGCAGAAGGCAGAGGGTTATCATCCATGCTTCAGAACAGGACACTAGCCCAAAGACCATGATCTATATCTTTGTCTGCTCCTTACATGGGCACATTGCTTCCCATCTCTAAGCTTGTTTCTTTGTTTTTTATCATAAAACATATACAAAAGAGGGCTTAAAGCATTTATGTACTTTCTGAAGAACAATTATGAAATGAAAGTCCATGTACCCACAACACTGGTTGAGAAATAGAATACTGGCAGTATCTCCAAAGCCCTCCTACATACACCTTCCCTGTCTTAGACCTTTTTCCATCAGCCTCAGCCCACCATAAGATAACCACTACCCTCAGTTCCATTTTAATCATTTCTTAGACTTTCTCTATAGTTTTACCTTTTATGTATTGATCCCCAAACAAAATAGAACTTTATTTACCTGTCAATGAATTTTCTATACTATAGATATTCTTCTATAACTATTGGTTGGTAAATTCATCCTAGTTAATATATATTGTAGTTGGCTGGGTGCCGTGGCTCACACCTGTAATCCCAGCACTTGGGGAGGCTGAAGAGTTCGAGACCAGCCTAGCAAGACCTTGTCTTTACAAGAAAATCAAAAAATTAGCTGGGTGTTGTGGCACACACCTGTAGTGTGTGCCACAGTGAGATGCCATTACATGTCCATCAGATTGAAAAAGATGGTAATACCAAGTGTTGGTAGGGATGTGGAGTAACAGAAACTCTCATCTACTACTATTGAGAGTGTAAATTTGTACAACTACTTTGGAAAATTTTTTGGAATTGCCTACAAATTTGAACACACACACACACACACACACACACACACACACACACACACACACACACATGCTATGACCCAACATTTCCATTCCCAGAGTATACCCTATTGAGTCTCTTGTAGGTATACACCAGAATCTGTGTACAAAATGTTCAGAGCATCCTTTTCTATAATAGCAAAGATAACTGACAGTCAAAAGGCCAGTAAAGAAATTGTGTTAACTTATACACTGAAAGGCTATACAGAAGTAAAAATGAACGTGTGTGTGTATAAATATACATACATATATGTATGTATTTGGTTAATTTCTTTTTTAGTTGGAATCTCATTCTGTCGCCCAGGCTGGAGTGCAGTGGCACGCACAGCCACTGCAGCCTCGACCTGCTGGGCTCAGGTGATCGTTCCGCCTCAGCCTTTCAAGT
>NW_007216796.1:0-917 GCF_000164805.1 Carlito syrichta
TTCACGAACACTGTCCTAAAGATCATGAAATGAAGAGACCCATTTCCCTAGGCATTTTCTGTGTTGTTTTTACTGTTAGTAGCCTAGAAAGAGTGATATGGTTTATTATATAAAGTGTATTTATTAATGTAATGATGACTCACCATCGTGTTTTCTTGTAGTGAAAACAAATATTTTCTTTGGTCAATATCCTGCATAGGAGGGAATATGGTGCAGGGGAGAGGAGAAGAAACATGGTGCAGATGGCCTGTTAGGTTTCCTTGCCACTGATTGCCCTTGTCTCCTAAGTAGGGGTCAGGTGATGTCCTCCCCATCCCCTACCCTGCCCTGATATTAGGGAAGGGTGATTAGGTGGCTCTGTCTGTGGGACCCATCAGCTGTTTCCCTTAGTGGCTTACTGAAATATTACTTTGAATTCCAGGCTTGACAAACAGGGTTTTACCTGGTCAGAAGACCCAGGCCCACTTTATATGAACTTGCTTTTTGGAATTTTATCCATGGTAGCCAGCCTGGGTCCCCTCTTTAGTCTGCCTGCTGGCCTTGCTGTGGCAGGGGAGGGGTTCTCGTACCTATCTCTTTGCTAGTATCATTAGTGCCGAGATTCGGAGTTTGCTGGGCTCACCCCCACTTTTAGCTGGACATCTTCTCTTGCCCCTGCAGTCTGTTCTTCAACATACTCCCATTCCCCCAACCCCTAATGAAAGCTCCCCATGATACACAAAAATGAACCACTTATATCAGATTATTTTAGATCACTTTCAGAGTAAATCCAGTTTTATAAACTCTTGTCCAAGTTTGAAGATTGTAAATGTAATCTCTTTAAATCAGCAGCAGTTTATTTAATACAGATTCTTTCACTATAACTGTATTTTCATTATCTGGGATTGGAGTAGCAAAAGCACTCTTGATTTTCTAAG
>NW_007216797.1:0-794 GCF_000164805.1 Carlito syrichta
AGTGAATCTTATTTGCTTCATTTTTTTGAAAGAACTCTATTCCTGAACATGACAGAATAACATTTAAAAGAAAAAAAAAACCCAAAACTGAGTTTGCCAAGAGGTAAGTACAAGGCTCTTTGGCAGATACACTATAACATATGCACATGTGAACACCACTCATCTCAAAGCTTCTCTGATAGGAAGCTGCAGATAGACTCCAGCAATGCTGGTGCTAAGCCAAGTCCTCAGAATGCCTCTTTGGAACAGTCTTGATCTCTACAATCAGCTGATGTGACATACAAGGAAATCTGCCACACTACTTTATGTTCCCGGCTCATTTTTAACCAGCATTACTCTAGCCAAATTGGTCACCGCCTATGAGACCAACTTCGAAGTGAACAGCTCTTGACCAGGTCCCTAGATTGAGTCCAACTGCTGAGAATAAATACCACCGTGTATAAAATCTTCAACAGACGATGGCCAAGAATCTGAAAGCAGGTTCCAGAGTGAGATTCGAAAGGCATCTGGGGCAATGGCGACACCATGGAGGGAGCGCATGGCCCTCCAGGCAGACTCACACACTGTTCTGCATGTATTGCAGCAGCACCTCAAAGACTGCAAGACGGCCTTGAGGGAGCAATTCCGTCAAGTTTTAAGACAGCAAGATGGTCTTGAGGTAGCAACTCTGTTATGTTTTAGGACAGCAAGATGGTCTTGAAATAGCGATTCCGTCATGTCTTAGATCAGCAAGATGGGCCTTGAGGTACCGATTCTATCACTGTCTTAAGGACGAGACAGCCTTGAGGTGATGA
>NW_007216798.1:0-1170 GCF_000164805.1 Carlito syrichta
CTCTGATAGGAAGCTGCAGATAGACTCCAGCAATGCTGGTGCTAAGCCAAGTCCTCAGAATGCCTCTTTGGAACAGTCTTGATCTCTACAATCAGCTGATGTGACATACAAGGAAATCTGCCACACTACTTTATGTTCCCGGCTCATTTTTAACCAGCATTACTCTAGCCAAATTGGTCACCGCCTATGAGACCAACTTCGAAGTGAACAGCTCTTGACCAGGTCCCTAGATTGAGTCCAACTGCTGAGAATAAATACCACCGTGTATAAAATCTTCAACAGACGATGGCCAAGAATCTGAAAGCAGGTTCCAGAGTGAGATTCGAAAGGCATCTGGGGCAATGGCGACACCATGGAGGGAGCGCATGGCCCTCCAGGCAGACTCACACACTGTTCTGCATGTATTGCAGCAGCACCTCAAAGACTGCAAGACGGCCTTGAGGGAGCAATTCCGTCAAGTTTTAAGACAGCAAGATGGTCTTGAGGTAGCAACTCTGTTATGTTTTAGGACAGCAAGATGGTCTTGAAATAGCGATTCCGTCATGTCTTAGATCAGCAAGATGGCCTTGAGGTAACGATTCTATCACTGTCTTAGGACGAGACAGCCTTGAGGTGATGATTCCACCATGTCGTAGGACAGCAAGACGGCCTTGAGGTAACGATTCCTCGTGTCTTAGGACAGCGAGATGACTTTGAGATGATGATTCTATCATGTCTTAAGATAGCGAAATGGCCTTGAGGTAGGGATTCTGTGATGTCTTAGGACAATGAGAAGACCTTGGGGTGATGATTCCATCATGTCTTAGGACAGTGAGATGGTCTTGAAGTAGCCAGTCTGTCATGTCTTAAGACAGTGAGATGGCTTTGAGGTAGTGATTCACATTATGTCTTAGGACAAGGAGATGGCCTTGAGGTAGCAATTTCATTATGCCTTAGGATAGCAAGATGGCTTTAAAGTGATGATTTTATCATGTCATAGGACAGCAAGATGGCCTTGAGGTGGCAATTCCATCATGTCTTAGGACAGCAAGATGGCCTTGAGGTAGTGATTCAGTTATGCCTTAGGGCAGCCAGACAGCCTTGAGGTAGTAAGTCCATCATGTCTTTGTCATCACCCATCATTCTCCTGGCATGGTGCCCAGCACATAGTAGGGCATGTAGCAAACACTT
>NW_007216799.1:0-703 GCF_000164805.1 Carlito syrichta
CTAATATATAAAGCTGATCATCAGCAATAAAGCTTCTAAAAATGAAACCCAAATATAAACTGTAAATGTACTAAGGCCAAAACCACAATAGTAGAAAATGGGAACAATGAAATTTCTAAAGTTAACTGTATTCTTATTAAACCTCAAAATATCATGATTGATCATGCTTGAACTAACATGATTCCCTGACGTTAGCATGACCTATTTTACAATACTTTCTATGAATAAAATAAATTCAATTTCTATAATAAGTAGAAAAACCCTACACTAACTGTAGCTAAAGCCGGTGTAAAAGAATGCAACCCAGTCCAAAGTACAAGCTGGGCCCTCAGGAATGTGGCCCAGCCCAAAGTTCGTGCTGGGCCATTTCTGGTAACTCTAGATCTAAAGCTGAAAACAGCTCTCCATAAGTATATACTAATTCTACAAATATACTTTTAAATCTTATAAAGAAGCTTGTACCGTATAAAAGGCTCCCAAATGTGACCTGAATTTGAATTATATCTAATACCTAAGCTGAAACCACAGTTCATGGGAAACAGGAACAATGAGTTTCTAGAGTGAGCCATGCCTGTCACAGTCACAGAGCCTTCAGCTTAGGTCAGCAAAGTTCCTTTAGGTTACTTGCGCTACATGGTAAAAGGAGGAGGAAAATGGGGTCAACAGCTCCCGAACACATCCTAGTGGTGTCAGGGTCCACAGG
>NW_007216800.1:0-429 GCF_000164805.1 Carlito syrichta
CATTCAATATTTTTTCTGATGCTCTTTGTAATTCGTTTGTGAAGTGTTCTGTCTTTTGCATGTATTATTGTGGGTTCTTTAAAAGTAAATTATTTCAGTATTTTATTTGCCTTTTCTCCCTTTTAATGGTGTAATTTGCTGGTCAGAAAGTTCCAACATAACTGTTGTGCAAGTTTATCAATCTTTTTTCCTTAATGACTTGTGCTTTCTAGTTCAGTTAGGAAAATCTTTGCTTAAGGGAGTGAATCTAGTCTCTCATGTTACTCTCTGAAACTATATTATTTTACTTTTGATATTTACAATTATAATTAAATTGCAGTTGGTTTTGGGGGATTATGATGTGATGCCACAGGAGACTATCAAAAACAACAGTTAGCCTCTCAGATACCTTTTTCGGATTAATAAACACTCTCAAGAACAAAACTCCAA
>NW_007216801.1:0-740 GCF_000164805.1 Carlito syrichta
TACTGTTGCAAGGCTAGGGCCAGCTGGTAAACTACATTTGTGGTTTACTCTATCTCCTTCTTTATATTAATTCCCTTTTTCTCTTATTCTTGGTTCCCTGATATTGCCTCCAAACCAGACTGAAAAGTAGCAATTAGCTTGTAAGTTTTTGCCTTAGGGAAGCCAGGTAGATTTTTAGACTAGCAAAACCATATAAGCTAACATTCACTACTAAATCAGTGGTGGCTGTCATATTTGCAGGAAGGAAAGAAACTCGACCCTGTTGCATCAGAGTATATACCCTCTGCTCTAACTCAGAATTCCTGGCCAAATAAATAGCTGGTTACATCTTGCCCCACAATGCCCTTGACTCATATAGCAAATGAATTATTCCTTGTTTAATTGATTACATCAGTTCCTTTCTATTTCCTATAGGTCCCTGCATTTTTTTGTTTTACTTTTTTTTTTTTTTTTTTTGAGTTGGAGTCTCACTCTGTCACCCAGACTGGAGTGCAGTGGCCACTCCCGGCCACCGCAGCCTCAACCTGCTGGGCTCCGGCGATCCTTCTGCCTCAGCCTTCCAAGTAGCTGGAACTACAGGCACATGCTACCACACCAGGCTAATTTTTTGATTTATTGTAGAGATGAGGTCTCGCCAAGTTCCCCAGGCGGGTCTTGAACCTGCGGACTCAGGAAATCCACTCACCTCAGCCTCCCGAAGGCGCGGGATTACAGGTTGAGACACCGAGCCCGGCTTGTTT
>NW_007216802.1:0-528 GCF_000164805.1 Carlito syrichta
CCCTCTGCTCTAACTCAGAATTCCTGGCCAAATAAATAGCTGGTTACATCTTGCCCCACAATGCCCTTGACTCATATAGCAAATGAATTATTCCTTGTTTAATTGATTACATCAGTTCCTTTCTATTTCCTATAGGTCCCTGCATTTTTTTGTTTTACTTTTTTTTTTTTTTTTTTTGAGTTGGAGTCTCACTCTGTCACCCAGAATGGAGTGCAGTGGCCACTCCCGGCCACCGCAGCCTCAACCTGCTGGGCTCCGGCGATCCTTCTGCCTCAGCCTTCCAAGTAGCTGGAACTACAGGCACATGCTACCACACCAGGCTAATTTTTTGATTTATTGTAGAGATGAGGTCTCGCCAAGTTCCCCAGGCGGGTCTTGAACCTGCGGACTCAGGAAATCCACTCACCTCAGCCTCCCGAAGGCGCGGGATTACAGGTTGAGACACCGAGCCCGGCTTGTTTTACTTTTTACAGTTACATCAATTCCAACCCAGATCATCTTTGCCATGTAGCCACATACTTTTGTTTT
>NW_007216803.1:0-688 GCF_000164805.1 Carlito syrichta
TATGTGCAATATGGAATTATTTTTCCTGACTAATTGTTTTTCTGTCTTTGCAAAGTCCCTGGCACAGGGACCCCTTCAAATGTTATTTGGGGAGAAGAAACCAAGGTACCATTTGGAGTGACAGTGATGCTGCCTACAGTGGAAGAGCTGAATATTCTGCTTCTGTGTATGGATTACACACCACCAAAATCATCAGTGTACTCCAGAACAAAGTTTGATCATAGGGTGTATTTCAAGTGATTTTCAGATCCAACCAAAACACTCCAATGCTAAATGGGTTTAGAGTAGAAACAGATGAGCATTTTAAAAAGATTTTTTTTCCTGCAAGAATATGTCTAGAAATAAATTCTGGAAACAAGCAATGTGGGAGCAGAACTCACATATGTTTTTAACAATTAGAAGTGCAGGAGCAACAATCTGAAGTCATTCCACTGACCATCATCCTTCTTTGAGTGTCTTGTTCCTTTCCTACATGCCAGTTCAGCAAGTATGATCAGTGACTGTAATGCTGTTTGCTCTGTGGCCTTGAGGCATTTCTTTTTCCAGTACCCCTGTGTATCATTCAAGGGAATAGTCACTTTTTACTCTGTGCCCACCTCCGTAATATACTATATGTATATGATATAACAGATTACCCATGTGTTTTTCTATGGCAGCCAAAAGGTTTGCAGTGCACCTTGCAAACCTC
>NW_007216804.1:0-1223 GCF_000164805.1 Carlito syrichta
TTGGTCTGGATGCCTCCTTTGCATTGGGTAATTATTTATCAGTGCATCTGGTCCTCTCCAGGCTGAGGGTGGTTCTTACAGTTCCCACCCCTTGACAGTTGGGAGGCACGGGGTGGGTGCTTGAGGGCGTGGAAGGAGCAGCAAACACAGGCCTTGCTCGTCCTGCCAGGTGTGCGTTGAGAAGCTGATGCCACTGAGCTCATTTTGCAGTGCATTCCACCAGGCCACCTACAACAAGCAGCCCATGTACCGCAAAGCCATCTATGAAGTCCTGCAGGTGAGTGTCCCTCTGGGGAGCTTAGAAGGCAGCTCAGAAGGCACTAGAGGCCTGGAAGTCAGAGTGTGGTGGTCAGGCCTGGGCAGAGCATCCGGTCTACTGGGCCCTTTGGCTACAACTCTTCTTCTCCCCATCCCACTGAGCCCTTTCTCCCCTCCACCTCTTGCCTGTGCCTACCCTCACTACCTTCAGTCTGGCCTTGGGTCTGACTCTCCTGCCCGTCAGCCTGTCCTGACTCCCCTCCCTCTGATGTGTTGGCCTTCCAGGTGGCCAGCAGCCGTGCGGGGAAGCTGTTCCCAGCATGCCACGACAGTGATGAGAGCGACACTGCCAAAGCTGTGGAGGTGCAGAACAAGCAGATGATCGAATGGGCCCTTGGGGGGTTCCAGCCCTCTGGCCCCAAGGGCCTAGAGCCACCAGAAGGTAAATGGGGGTGCCTAGCCCAGCCTTGTAGGACCCTTGCCCACAAGTCACATCTGCACCTGGGCTGGGAGAGCTGCCAAGGTCTCCGTGGAGGGTTCCAGTGGGAGTGGCCAGAGTCTTCCTCGTCCTGGGGTCAAGGTCAGGACAATGCTGCTCCAGGCCTCCAGAATAATCTGCTCCCCCGTTGGCTTGCTGGAACCAGAGAGGTGGGAGGTGGGATCAGATGCACCCCATTGTAGGAAGAGGAGGAGGTTGGGGTTCCCTGTCATGTCAGCCTGCCACTGTGACCTTGTCACCCGCTTTCCTGCTCCAGAGGAGAAGAATCCCTACAAAGAAGTTTACACAGACATGTGGGTTGAACCCGAGGCAGCTGCCTATGCACCACCCCCACCAGCCAAAAAGCCCAGAAAGAGCACAACAGAAAAGCCTAAGGTCAAGGAGATTATTGATGAACGCACAAGAGGTAGCTGACCTGATTCTGGAGAGAGTGGCATTGGGAGGTGGCACTCTGAGGAGTGGGTGC
>NW_007216805.1:0-1402 GCF_000164805.1 Carlito syrichta
ATCTTTTAACTTATTACTTGCTTTCAAAGCATTTTAGCCTGTGCAATTCTGCCTTTTTGGACATAGTGAGATTTTCTTTGTGGCATAATAAATGATGGATTAAAAAATGAAATATTGGAGCCAGGCATGGTGGGTTATACCTATAATCCCTGGTTTGGGAGGCCATGGCAGGAGGCTCAGTTGAGGCCAGAAGTTCAAGATCAGCCTAGACAGCAAAGTTAGACCTTGACTCTACAAAAAATTTTAAAAAATTTAATTAGCTGGGCATGCTGGCATGCGCCTATTGTTGTAGCTACTTTGGGAGGCTGAGGTGGAAGGATGGCTTGAATCCAGGAGTTTGAGTCTGTACTTCAACTTGGGCGACAGAGTGAGGCTGTCTTAAAAAAAATTGGGAAACAGCTGTATCATTAGTTATGTTATTCAACACTTATTTATCTCTTTGATTCAAAAATATTGAAGAGGATTTGTTCAAAATTTGTTAACATTGTGAGTGTCAATTTTTTCTTATTCCTTAGCCTTTATTTTATATATTTCATTATAACTAACTTGAGTTGTATATTTATTGTAAACTACATATATTTTTATATAAAATGGTTTCATTTTTTTTTTTGCTATTTTTGTTGTTATATACTCTGTTCTCTAAGTTAGTATTTTCCTGTTATACTTTTTTCTAAAGTATATTTTTCAAGTCTGCATTTCTGCTTTAGCTTTAAAATACAGGAACTTTAATTTTATCAATCTTAAATCTGTATTCCTAAAGAAATAATTTTCAAGATATTAAAATATTGCATATACAAATAGCAAATGTGTTGAAAATATATTTAATTCATTAATGAGAAAACTGGCTCATGAGGATGGTAAAAGTGGCTCAAAAAACATTTGAATAATTTGGTGTTTATGGCCACTGAAGAAAGAATGTTGGAGCGAGGTGGCTAGACTAACATCTAGTCGTTAGATAAAACTGTGAATTATCTCCAGGTCAGTTAAACAACTTTTGGGGTTTTTGGAAAAAAATCTTTTGCATCCCTACCAGACAAAAGTCTACAAGTTATTGTGTTAACATGTCTAGACCCTAAGGTGTAATAAATAAATAAGTGAACAAAAGTACACTTAAATAATCCTTGGTTAGACCTGTTTGATAGTGCTTCACTATGACATTAATAGGAAATTGAGTCTCTTTTTTTTTTCAAGATGTGGGGTACAAGTCAGAATTAAGTGCATAAGTGGTCTACATGCAGGTGAAGTTTGGACCTCCCACTGGTCCTTAGCTCACCTGGTTTAGGATAAGGTACTCTTATTGAGGGTATGTGTCCCCTCCTCCCCTGGCAATGTCCCACTACTACCAATCCCTTTCTTGTAGTATTATGATAAATGTTCAGGATCCACTTATGAGTGAGAACAT
>NW_007216806.1:0-771 GCF_000164805.1 Carlito syrichta
GCAGGCCGCAGACGTCTCCAGGAGCCTGGCCACGTGCCTCACTGCTCACTCTCTCCTCTGCAGCACTTTGTGGTGCCTTGTTCAGCCTGTCTCATGATTCTGTGAACTGTTGGATTCCCTGGGTTAAAGTCCCTGATGACCTTGTCTCTGCCCTCAAGAGTAGGCAGTGCAGTAGCAGTGGAATCTGGGTCCTGTGGCGAGTTGTTGGCTGTGGGCAGGGACAGCAGTGGCAGCAGCCACATCTTCCCAGTCGGTCGTGTTGGGGAAGTGCCTGTAATACACAGACTGACTGGGATGTGGTTGCTGGTTTGTAGTCAGTCATTGATAAAGACACTTATGTACAAATGTGGCTCACGTAGAGAGATGGATCTTGGTTTTTGTGCTAGAGTTCAAGGTGAAATTTAAAAGTATTAACATGGTGAGTCTCAACTATGCTTAAAATAATCACTACACTAGAGAGAACTGTGCCGAAAGTCCTGCCAGGCTCAGAATTGCCTCTGGGAAGCTGCGTGTGGATGATTTTTTTCTCTGCATGCTTTTATTTTTCAAATATTTGTGAGTGTGCGTTGCTGCCATACTTAGAAGTAAAACAGAAAGGCTGTAGGCTAATCCCAGTGTTCGAAACGCTCTGATGATGAGGACACCACGGCTTGTAACTCACTCTCAGCTTGCAACAAGCCCAGGTCCATGTGGTTTCTCCCTGAGTCTTTCCCTCAGGTGGTTACCAGGACGTCACTGAGTCACATGAGGAAGGAACAAACCCCAGCACAT
>NW_007216807.1:0-768 GCF_000164805.1 Carlito syrichta
GGGAAACGACAGATCAATGCCTTCACTTTTATTTATTCAAAAAAACAAAGAAAGCACTTGTGATTGTGATGGGGAGCAAAGCAGAAGAGCCACGTTGGGGCCCACGGGGAGACAAAGCTGGTTCCCGATAAGCTGCTGCAGGCAAGGCTGGGAGAGGGTGGTGGGTGGTATCTGGAGTGTTGTTTTATTGTCTTTACTGGCAGGGTTCCCTGGAATTGCCATCTAAATTATTCAGCATGCTTAAACACCCTTTGATTTGGGGTGTTGTGGGTTGGAGTGGTTAAGCCGAGGGTGGGTCCGCTTCTCTCCTAGCAGCTGTAGCAAGCATTTCTAACAGTGTTATTCTCCCTCCCCAGAGCAGGTACCATCCACCTACCTCCTTGAGAGAAAGGGCACCCATGCTTCCTCTGGGAACCCCCACCCCATTCTCTCTTGGGAGCCCTGGAGGGGGTCTTGACAGGCCCCACCCAATCAGAAATTCCCTTGGCTCCGGCCCAGGGATTCATTCACAGGTGGGCAAGTGACTCAAGCTGGCCTCATCCCAAGAATCTTTCACCATCTTCTGGGAGGGGTGGGACAGACCAGACCTTAGTCTTTCCTGCAGAATGAGCTAGGGAAACACACTGCCTGGGCCCAGGGGACTGTCCGTCATTTAGCAATGATGAAAGAAGAATCAGCTTTAGAATGAAACCTAAAAATAGTGAGAAAATATATAGCAAAATCAGGCCTTGGAGGGGGTTGTGAGTTAAATTGTGTGACCTGGAATGC
>NW_007216808.1:0-703 GCF_000164805.1 Carlito syrichta
ATATCCACTTGTATACCTAATCCTGAAGTGTACCTCACAGCTTTAAAATAAAATAAAATAACAGGTTACTTTAAAAAAATTTGACTGATAAAATATCAATAAGCAATGTATTTTTAAATCAAGTAAGTATATTTTTATAGGAAATGAATGTAGGAAATGGGCAGGGCAATTATACTTAAATACAACAGAAAGTACAAAACTGAGAGGGCAAAACACTGAGGAAGATTTTATAGAAAAGCATTATAAATTATGGCTCTCATAGCAAAATAAATTGGTGAATAATATAGAGTCAAGGGACATTTTGCAATTTTTGCATTTTCCCTACAGTATTTAACCAACAGGGTGGGTTATTTGTATTTGAAATTCAAGAAAAAATAATTTCCTAATCATTAATTACTTTGTAACTCTAGAAGCTAAGATAGTGGTAATGAAGTTTCATGCTTCAGAGAAGCAGCAATTTCTACACAGAATACCAATATATATTCAACTTTTCCAAGGTCCCAGAACCTCTAGTTCAAATTTGCTGAAGATATGAATTTTGTTTTCATTGCCAGCTATTATCATTTCTTTTTTTATTTTCCTCCTCACCTACAGAATCATCTTTTGTTGATTCTGATTATTCATGCTAATGAAACCTATGGAACTACTCTTGACACAATGATCAATAGTACAATAATATATTCCTAAAATCACACTAATCACT
>NW_007216809.1:0-793 GCF_000164805.1 Carlito syrichta
AAGCCATTATTAGCTCACATCTGAACCCTATTACAACCTCCTCACCAGACCCCACTCTCTATTCTCTCCTCCCACTAATCTACCCTGGACACAGCTGCCAGATTCATCTTCCTGAAATGCCACTTTCATCATGTCTCTACCCATTTCCTAAACAATACATTTACATTCCTTTGCCTGGTATTTTCAACCTCATTTTTCCTACCATAATGTTCTGGTTCAGCCAAGCCTACTAATTGTCCCCAAACTCTTCTTCCATTTCCATCCCAAGTCTCTGTTTACCCAGTTTTCCTCATTCTTAAATGCCCCCTCAGCCCTGTTTATTGATATAAATTCCAAATTCCATCTCCTTCCTAAAGCTTTCCCTGATTATCCCAACCAGCAAGGGCAGCTTGCTCCTCTAACTTCAAACTATTCTCAAACCATTTCCATTTATTTTAACTCTAGTTTATCATAGGTATATTGCCTCTCCCTACCCTTAGCAGAACAGGTGATGAGGATATGAAATGGGAAAAGGGGGTAAGCACCATGGAAGCCAGGAGACCAGTTAGAAAGTTAGTATAATCTTACAAGTAAGAGATAATGAGGTTTGGAACATATTGAGGCTCTGGGAATACAAAAGAATTAATGGACGGAGATACATTACTAAAGAAAGACTCTGGGAATACAAAAGAATTAATGGATGGAGATACATTACTAAAGAAAGATCAACAGGACTAGATGATTGATGAGATAAGGATCAGAAGATGATAACAAATAAGTTGAAGTTTTGAGGCTGAATCATGCCATTAAAATT
>NW_007216810.1:0-627 GCF_000164805.1 Carlito syrichta
TTTATTGATATAAATTCCAAATTCCATCTCCTTCCTAAAGCTTTCCCTGATTATCCCAACCAGCAAGGGCAGCTTGCTCCTCTAACTTCAAACTATTCTCAAACCATTTCCATTTATTTTAACTCTAGTTTATCATAGGTATATTGCCTCTCCCTACCCTTAGCAGAACAGGTGATGAGGATATGAAATGGGAAAAGGGGGTAAGCACCATGGAAGCCAGGAGACCAGTTAGAAAGTTAGTATAATCTTACAAGTAAGAGATAATGAGGTTTGGAACATATTGAGGCTCTGGGAATACAAAAGAATTAATGGACGGAGATACATTACTAAAGAAAGACTCTGGGAATACAAAAGAATTAATGGATGGAGATACATTACTAAAGAAAGATCAACAGGACTAGATGATTGATGAGATAAGGGAATCAGAAGGATGAATAACAAATAAGTTGAAAGTTTTGAGGCTGAATCATGCCATTAAAATTTAAAAGGTGGTGTCAAACTAGTTTGATAAAGAGGCTGATAAGATTGTTCTTAAGCTAAGTGAGCTCATGGTGAAATGTAGTAGGTGGTTAGAGAGAAAAGAGCTTATAAAAATTATTAGAGCTGGTGGTACAGACTAAAGAGAAG
>NW_007216811.1:0-542 GCF_000164805.1 Carlito syrichta
GTTTCTGATTACATTTTACTCCCTAAAGTTACACACGTAAGGTTCTCCCTTAAGAAGTCATCGAAATGATTACCGATCATTTTTCCAAAAGTATCCTATTCCTTCCCTAAGATTCAGAGGGTTGGTTTCAACTTCCTTCTCTTTCATTGCTTAGCCTTTGCGTCTGTATTCTCATTCAGATCCCCACCTGGCCCAGCTCACCAGCCATTCATCACAAGACCCAAAAAAAGGAAATGACACATTTAAAAGTAATTTCAAACTATAAAAAGTAGCTTAAAATGAGTGATTATTGTTGCCTCCAAATTGAAAGGAAAAGTAGTTCACACACACTCTACAAATCAAATGATCCTTGATAAATCTTTCCAGTTGAGTTCTCATGTGATTCACTGGGCTCAAAGACAGGTGCTGAGATAGTGAATGAAGTTCTACCACACAGTTCTCACAAAACTACACAGTAGTTTTAGAAGTTCAACCTATTTTGAGAAGATATTTATATGCTACCAAGCAACTCTGATTTCAAAAGTTTTAATTAGATATTCTCA
>NW_007216812.1:0-728 GCF_000164805.1 Carlito syrichta
CCTTTCCTCAGAATCTGCTTCTGGAGAACTCAATTCAAGAAACCCTATCATCAAAACCCTTTATTCTTCTTACTTTTATTTCTAGTTTTGGCAAATGATACTATTGGTGTCCATTTTTTCCAAGGTAAATATTTAGGACTTACCATCAGATACTTTAAAATGGATTATTAAAAATATTTTCAACTTATTTCTATTACACTCCTTCCTGCTCTTCAGTAATGTGGAACTCCTTAAAATTTCCAGAATATATCAAGCTCCTTTTGACTATAGTGTCATACCACCCCAAAAGTATAACTGCAAAGGTGAAGTTCTTTTTCATGTTTTTGTAAAATGCTATGAATTTATCAAATAATATTATCTGCCTGAGCTCTCAAGTTACAGAGGAAGAGGAAATGCATGTGGTAAAAGAATACATTTGGCTAGAGTGATAGGATAGAGACTGACCTGCCGGAAAGAAATATACACCATAAGTCTGGGGTGAAGGAGAAGGAGGCTGTCACCGTTCAGGCTTGGAAGTTACATAGACCAGAAGATACTTTCCCAAATGTCTAAGTGTGACTTGAGCCATAGTATATATTAATAAGTCACTAAAAACTATATACAGTGCTGAAATATCAGCACTAGTTTAGCGCCAATTTAAGATACTTCAAGTGATCCCAATCCTTGTCTCACTAAAGTAGGATAATTGTGTCTAAATAATTTGCATTTCAGTTTGATGTTTCGCCATT
>NW_007216813.1:0-696 GCF_000164805.1 Carlito syrichta
ATTTTTGTATTCGAAGTTACATTGGATGCATTAACTATATTGTGTGTGTGTGTGTATCTCTTTCCTAAAGTGCTCAGTTTACCTGAAATTGTGGAGTGGATTACCCCTGTTTCTATTTTAGAGCTGAAGAGCTGAAGGTCTAAAGAGGTTACCTAAGGGGTAGAAATGTACAAAGCTACATGATTAAGTCAGATAATCTGCCTTCAGAATTTGCCCATTAACTTCTACTGTAAAATGTCTTTTCATTGTATAAAAAGAGCGTGAGCCGGGCTCGGTGGCTCAGCCTGTAATCCCGCACCTTTGGGAGGCTGAGGTGAGTGGATTGCCTGAGCCCGCAGGTTCGAGACCCGCCTGGGCAGCGAGACCTCATCTCTACAATAAATAAAAAAATCAGCCGGGCGTGGTAGTGCGCGCCTGTTATTCCGGCTACTCAGAAGGCTGAGGCGGAAGGATCGCTGGAGCCCAGCAGGTGAGGCTGCGGTGGCCGGAAAGCGGCCACTGCATTCCAGTCTGGGCGACTGAGTGAGACTCCGACTCAAAAAAAAAAAAAAAAAGAGAGTGAATTTAGGTGCTTTTTTCCAAGATCATTGGTTGTAGGAGTTCTTTGAAGATGCAACAATAAGTAATACTCTTTTTTTTTTTTTTTACATTTTACATTATTTATCATTATTGTTCGTCAGAAACTATTATTATCAT
>NW_007216814.1:0-704 GCF_000164805.1 Carlito syrichta
CAGCTGTCAACCTAGTTGCGGCTTCCATGTATATGAATTCATGTTTGTCTTGCTGCTTTTAAGATTTTCTGCTTGTCTTTGGCTTTTTGTTTTTCCTACTTGAATTTCACTGAGCTTTTTGGATGCCTAGATTTGTTTTTAACCATATTTGGGAAGTGCTGGGCCATTATTTGTTCAAATAACTTCTCTACCTATTTTTATACTTTCCCTCAATGCAGCTATTATACTTTTGCTACATGTATGCTTGACTGTCCTCCCACAGGTCTCTGACATTGTTTTAATTTTTTTTCCTTTTATCTTTGTTTTCTTCAGATTGGATAATTCCTATTGATGTGTCATTGGGTTCAGAGATTCTTCTTCCTTCTGCCTACTCAATTGGCTGTTGATCCTTCTCTTGGGAATTTTTCATTTTCAATATTAAACTTTTTAAGTCTAGAATTTCTATTTTGTTCTTTTTAAAAATCAACTTCCATCTCTTTTATTTGCTATTTGATACTCATCAATAATACTTGTCATTGTTGCCATCATTTCCTTTAATTCTTTAAATATTGTTTCATTTTTACACCTCTGAACATATTTATGATATTTGTTTTGAAGTCTTTTTCTGCTGATTACAGCAGTCTGATTCCCTCAAAGACATGTATTGGCATGTTCTCCATCCCCACCCCCCACCCCCAACTCTCTTTCCCTTTCTCTCTTTTTGA
>NW_007216815.1:0-2047 GCF_000164805.1 Carlito syrichta
TGGGAAGTGCTGGGCCATTATTTGTTCAAATAACTTCTCTACCTATTTTTATACTTTCCCTCAATGCAGCTATTATACTTTTGCTACATGTATGCTTGACTGTCCTCCCACAGGTCTCTGACATTGTTTTAATTTTTTTTCCTTTTATCTTTGTTTTCTTCAGATTGGATAATTCCTATTGATGTGTCATTGGGTTCAGAGATTCTTCTTCCTTCTGCCTACTCAATTGGCTGTTGATCCTTCTCTTGGGAATTTCTCATTTTCAATATTAAACTTTTTAAGTCTAGAATTTCTATTTTGTTCTTTTTAAAAATCAACTTCCATCTCTTTTATTTGCTATTTGATACTCATCAATAATACTTGTCATTGTTGCCATCATTTCCTTTAATTCTTTAAATATTGTTTCATTTTTACACCTCTGAACATATTTATGATATTTGTTTTGAAGTCTTTTTCTGCTGATTACAGCAGTCTGGTTCCCTCAAAGACATGTATTGGCATGTTCTCCATCCCCACCCCCCACCCCCAACTCTCTTTCCCTTTCTCTCTTTTTGAGTTGGAGTCTCTTTCTGTTGCCCAGGATGGAGTGTAGCGGTGACACAGACCATGGCTCACCACTGCCTTGACCTCCCGGGCTCAGGCAATCCTTCCATTTCAGACTCTCAAGTAGTTGAGACTCCAGGTGTGCACCACCACATTCAGCTACTTTTAAAATGTTTTTTTGTAGAGAGGAGGTCTCATGCTGTTGCCCAGTCTGGCCCATTTCTTTTCAGCTCTCATTTTTTTGTTGTTATACTATAGCAACTCTTGAATCTGATCTTCTCTCCCCAGGAGTTGATGTTGTTGCTTTTGTTCACTGACTTGATTAATTTTGTAGCCTGACTCCTTTGTAATGTGTAGATGTTGTCTTGCTCAGTTTATTAAATTACTGTTTTTCCTTTTAACTCTGACTTCATATGGTCACCCCTGGGCCAGCATAGCTTAGTAGTCAGCCAAGAATTGGTCAGATGTTGTGCTTAATCACCTTAAGTAAGTGAACTTTCTGCCCTTTGCCAATGGATCTGTGATGGTTAGCGGATGCATTAAAAGCCCAGGGCTTCATTTTCTGCAGGGTCTTCACATGTCACCTCTGTCCATACATTCAGCCAGACATTAGTAGATACACAGGATTCTCACAGTTTGGGGCATAAATGCAGACTTCCAGAGACCATCAGGAATAGGTGGCATCATTCTCATTTGTAGAATTGTGCTGATTAACTTTTGGAGTTTTATGGTATTGCAACCTTAGGCTGTGATATTGCTAGTTTTCCCCAGTTGTTGGCTGCCAAAGTTGATACAGTATTTGCACAACACTCATAGGCATGGGTTTTTCCATACTTCAGTCCTAATCAAGTCAGCCTCTTTGAGCAGTAAAGCTGCTGGTTTTTGTAACTTGCACTATTCTGGTAGAACTACTTTGTCAACAGAGCTAGAGCAAAATGGGAGCATTCTTAGGCTAAAGTCTGAGATGCTCCCACTGTTCATTTCTGGAGTTCCGCTGTTTTGAATAAATGCTTCCTGATTCATTGCTTATTTGGTTTCCAGAGCATCAAAATGGTTGTTTAATAATTTATCCAGTTTCATTCATTGGTTTTGAAGAGAAGATCGGTCAAGCAGCTCAACTCCACATTCTGGAAGTCCCACTCAATTATCTTTTAAGTAATTTAAATAAGAAAAAACATATTTACCCACATATTAGCCATGTCCTATGTAGGTCCAAGTTTCCATCTGATATCACTTTCCATTTGCCTGAAGAATTTTAACATTTCTTATAGTGCAGGAAAGTTGTTAATCAATTCTCTCATATTTTATGTTCCTAAAAAATTGGACATACAGAAATGTTCACTTTTTTACAAAAGTATTTTCACTTCATATAGAATTCAAGGTAATATTTTTCTTTCAGTACTGTATAAGGATTTTGCTCAACTGTCTACTAGGTTATGTTGTTTTCAACAAGAAATATTTGTATTTGCACTTTTGTTCCTTTATATCTAGTCTCCTTTCTCTG
>NW_007216816.1:0-622 GCF_000164805.1 Carlito syrichta
TGAGTTGACTTAAAGTAAATTAAGGAGATAATAGAAAAACAGGGTGTAAGTGATTGAAAAAAACTCCACAAAAACATGAAAATGGAGCACAAAAGGCCCTGGGGAAGTCTTACTCCAGCCTAATTGCAGTAAGAGTGGTGATCACCAGGCTGAGCTGTACTCTTGGCTGGGTTGTGCCAACTGTCAGGGTAGGCTCTGGCTTCTGATCCTGTTTCCAACCTGTTATCACCTTTCAGTGACTTTGAACTGGGTCCTCAAGCCACTTTTCTGCCAACGATTCAGACCTTTCAGCCTAACCCATGTCCTTGGAAAATCACTGTGACCCAATTACTCCTGTCTAAGTAGCTGGAACAGTCATGGATGTGGCATAAACCCTGCCCTTTCTAAGAACTGTAATCTGAAGTCAAAACATGTTTCTGGTAATGTCACCATGTGCAGATTCCCATTTTCTTCTTTCCCTGCCTCATGCTTTTGCACATTCAAAAACCTGTCTGGGCAATATGTAACCTCGGGAAGAGAAAATTTGACGTGACAAGACTCCAAGACCAGTTCTGTTCCCTGAATACCACTGAGGTGCTGGACAACAGCCACAACAGTTGAATGAGCCAAGTGGTCCTTTTTG
>NW_007216817.1:0-732 GCF_000164805.1 Carlito syrichta
GAATAGAACTGCAGCAAACATGCATGTGCAGGTATCTTTTTTATAGAATTATTTGAGTTCCTTCAGGTATATTCCCAATAGGGGGATTACTGGGTCATATGGAAGGTCAATATCTAGTTCTTTTAGAAATTGCCCCACTGTCTTCCAAAGAGGTTGCACTAGTTTGCGTTCTCACCAAATGCAGAAAAGTTCCTTTTTCTTCACATCCTTGCCAGCATTTGTTGTTGTTGTTTTTTATTAATGACGGCCATTCTTGCTGGGGTTAGGTGGTATCTCAATGTGGTTTTGATTTGCATTTCTCTGTTGATGAGTGAGGCTGAGCACTTTTTCATGTGTCTGTTGGCTGCCTGTACATCTTATTTGAGAGGTGTCTGTTCATGTCTTTTGCCCACTTTTTAATGGGGCTGTTTGTTTGTTTTTTTCCTTTTGGTGCATTTGAGTTTCTTGTACATCCTAGAAGTCAGACCTTTGTCAAATATGCAACTGGCAAATATTTTTTTTTCCCATTCTGTGGACTGTCTTCCTGCTCTCTTGATGGTTTCTTTTGCTTTGCAGAAACTCATCAGTTTGATGAGTTCCCACTTGTCTATCTTATTTCTTATGGTATGGGCACTTAAGTTTTTTGTTGGGAGCCAGTCATGGAGGCCCACTGAGTGTTAGGGATCAGGAAGGGCTGTTGATCCCGAGACCACTAGGATGCATTTGGGAGTTATTTGACCCCATTTCCTCCTG
>NW_007216818.1:0-671 GCF_000164805.1 Carlito syrichta
ATGATGACAAGACTGTCCCTGCTTATGGGATGCCATGTGCTATGAGGTGGCACAGCACTGAAGTGGTTTTACTGACTCCTTTTTCACCCAGGGTCATTTGTACCCACAGCAGGATCTCTCCTCTCACCATCGGACTTGAGTTGAGCTCAGTTGAGTTTTGTTTGGGGGAAGGGAAGGAAGGGTGATGTTTTCATTGTTTATATTTGCAATCACAGGAAGCAAGAGCCAGGACAGATTTAAGGAATTAGCAATACTCCTGGTCCACACACCTTCTCATACCTATGCCACGGGAATGGATCTCTTCCCCTTGTCCACACTGATAGTGGAAGCAACTGGATTACTTCTCATCAAGCCCCAGCATTGTCCAGCAAATAAGCTTGGTGCTCTCTGAGGCCACCTTGTCTTCTCTGACCATAAGAATCCTGGTGAGTTTTAGTCATTCACTCCCCAGGGAGGAGTTCTAATCCTCCTAGGAGATCGTGCTTGTGACTCATCACTGAAGCCTCCTGAAGTCAGTGCATCCTCTCTTCCTAATTGCCCTCATATGTAAACCAGCAGGAGACTGCTTTCCACTCCAACTTAGGCATAAAGAACAGATGAGATGGCATTATAGTGTCTATGTTTAAAAAAAAAGAATAAAATAGGCAAGAAATCAATAAAGTGCCAAGTAG
>NW_007216819.1:0-1268 GCF_000164805.1 Carlito syrichta
TTTCAAGTGGAGTCTCACTGCCTCAGCCTCTTCCCATTCTTAACTCCCGCCTGGACAAAAGGGAACGTATATGTATTTTAAAATCTCCTTCAAACTCACCTACGATGAAGTTCCATTTGTAATTTTCTTCCTTGGAGAGGAACCCCTATGATGGTGGCCATGAATGTTGGAACTCTACCACCCAGATGGCTGCACTCACGTGGGTATAGTGATATCCAGGAAGCACCATGGCACACAGGGTTTTTCATGGAGGAGGGAGTGATGAGGGGACAAATATCTGGCTTGAGATCTATCTAGGGAAGGAAATGTACACAAATTTTCCTTCTCCTCGCTGTAACTCACTTCAGACACACATGATGTACAACAATTAGAGACAGGCCAGGAGCTCAAGCTCCAGGGAAATGAAAAGAAAAAATATTTCCAAGACTGAACGGTCAGGAAGCATTTAGCAGATCATATTGAAGGAAGAAAACCTCCCTGGAAATACAACTGTGGAAGATTATTTAAAACTAAAATGTGGAGTCGATTGACAGGCTAATAATTCCTGCATTTAATATTAAGCACTCCAAGTCATGTGCCTATGTGTGAATGTGTGTGTGAATGTGTGAGTGCGAATATGTGTTAATGTGAGTGTATGTGAATATGTGTGAAGTGTGTGTGAATGTGTGTGTAAGAATGAGTTTGTGAATGTGCGTGTGTATGTGTGAATGTGTGTAAATGAGTGCATGTGTGAATGTGAGCATGAATGTGAATGCAAGTGTGAGTGCTTGTCTACCCCTGTAGATGCCACGCCCCATTTCCCCTCTCCATTGTCCAGGACTCATGGATGATTCTGACTGGCCTTTCCCCATGGCGATGTGATAAAATCTGATCACCACATTTGTGGGGTTCACTAGGCAGAAACTCAAGGGAAAGAAGTGAGCAGCCTCTGGCCGGGGCCACATGTTTCCATGCGAGTTTTCACAGGAGACCTGAATTTGACATGAGCTGGCATTTCCCAGTCTGCTCATCAGCAGGCATTTTGTTTACTGGTGGCCAGTCATCCCCCAGCTACAGACCCAGTGGCTGGTACTAGGAAGGAAGACAAGTGAGTAAAGATCAAGGCCCCCAAGGCCTAGCCCAAAGCCCTAAATAATACAAAGAAATAAGGAATTATTTTTCAACAGTCACAAAATGGTAGGCAAATTGGTAGCTCCTGTTTGAAGGGAAGATTACAAAAGTTTGTCTTAGTCTTCAAAGTTCTTTAAGCTATCTGTGCATTTGGTGGT
>NW_007216820.1:0-881 GCF_000164805.1 Carlito syrichta
AGCAGCATAGTGGGAAAATGGAAAAATGAACCATGACGTTCTCAGGTTAGCTGTGAGTACGTCACATAAACATGCCATTTTCTTCTTCCAAGACTGCACAGAATTCTTCAGTGGTACCAAACAACAAAGATGGAAGACAGAAGGGCCTCAGCTGCTCCGACTCGCTTTGCAGCCGGGGGTCCTCAGCGCACCTGGACTTTGTCAATCAGGCAGGCCTCCAAGGTTGGCTCCCAACAAAAAACAAGATGCAACACTGAAAGAACTTGTAACAGATATTTTGGCAATAAAAAATTTCATCTAGGAAATAAATAATAAGATGACAAGCATGGAAAACAAAATTAATATAGCTGAAGAAAGAATCTCAGAACTTGAAGACAAGAACATGAAACTAACTTCATCTGTAAAAAACATAGGA
Organism: Carlito syrichta; assembly: GCF_000164805.1. Taxonomy (NCBI): domain Eukaryota; kingdom Metazoa; phylum Chordata; class Mammalia; order Primates; family Tarsiidae; genus Carlito; species Carlito syrichta. Next base: position 416 of record NW_007216820.1, read on the forward strand.
AGACGACTCAGAAAGAACAAAGCCTAAAAGAGATGTGCGATTATATCTAGAGGCTGAAACTACACCGATTAGTATCCCAGAAGATGAAAGGGAAATGGAGAACAACTAGGAGCAAGTATTCAAGGAGGTAATGCAAGAAAACTTTCCCCATCTCACCAGCGATGTGACCAGCCAAGCACAAGAGATATAGAGAACACACTCAAGATGTCAAATGAGATGACCAACCCATAAACACATAGTAGTGCAACTACAGAAAGTAGGCACAAAAGAAAAAATACTAAAGGCAGCGAGAGATAAAGGTTACACTACTTACTGGGGAAAACCAATCAGAATACCAGCAGATTTATCAGCAGAAAAACTACAAGCAAGAAGGGATTGGAGACCTATATTAAAAGTCCTCAAAGGCAAGCAATTTCAACCAAGAATTTCCTATCCAGCCAAGCTCAGCTTCATTAGTGATGGAGAA
>NW_007216821.1:0-568 GCF_000164805.1 Carlito syrichta
AAGTTAAGATTCAGAAGGAAGCTAAACAAGGTTAGGTATAGTTTAAAAACCAAAGAAATGTGACTTAAAAATAAAAATCTCATGGCAATTCCTTAGAATGCATTCCCTAGACACCTTAGGAGTTGTTAGGGGTTAAACTGTGTCCCACAAGAAACACATTGGAGCTCTAACTCCCCGTACTTCAGAGTGTGATGTTACTTGAATATAGTGTCCTTGCAGATGCATTTAGTTAAGATGAGGCCATACTGGAGTAGGGTAGGTCCAGGCCCTATTGCAGTATGCCTCATGTCCTTAGAAGGGGAAGAGGCACAGGAAGAACGCCATGTGAAGACAGAGGCAGAGACTACAGTGATCCACCCACAAGCAAAGAACACCCAGCATGGCCAGCACCACCAGAAGTGAGGAGAGGAACCCTGGCCCTATGACACCATCATTTCAAACTTCTAAGTCTCCAGAACTGTGAGACAGATTTCTGTTGTTTTAAGTCATCCAATTTGAGGTACCTTATTACAGCAGCCCTAGGAAACAAAGCTATTTACAGTAAAAAGCTAAAATTAAAAAAAAAAAA
>NW_007216822.1:0-714 GCF_000164805.1 Carlito syrichta
TCTGTGAATCTCTTGTGTTTCAATTTTTTTATCACTGATGAGATGAGGGACATTTTCTTGGATGATTTCATGAAATGTTTGTTCCAGTGTGGCCTCTGTTTCTCTCTCTGCCTCAGGAAGGTCAATTACTCTTAGGTTCGATCTCTTGAAGTGATCATTCATCTCTTGAAGGTTTTGCTTTGTCTTTCTGAGCTTCTTTTCTATGTTTTTGACAGTTTAGGTTAGTTCTGTGTTTTGATCTTCGAGTCCTGAGATTCTTTCTTTTGCTTGGCTAATTCTGCTTTCCATGCTATTAGTTTGTTATTTATTTCCATCACAGTATTCTTTACTGCTGTTATTTCTGACATCAGTTCCTTCTTATTTTCCTCTTGTCTCTCCTCCATTTTTAAAATTTTCTCTATTAATGTCTTGATGTCTGGGTTTGCTGCATGTGACCAGTCATTCTGGGGGCTCTTCATTGTTTGTGTTCTGGAGTGTGTTTTCTCAGTGTCTCACCTTCCAAGGGTCTTTGTGAGACCTATATTCTTCTTTTGGTTTTTTCTCAGTTGTGCGGTTTTTTTCCCCTTCCCTACTTTTTCCTTCCCCACATCACCATCTTTTTTAATTCTGTTATTTAGGGGTAGAGGGATTGCTTTTACATCCATTTGTTCAATATCCTATTCTTTATGTATGCCCTCTTACTTTGTTCAATTGTGAAGTTTCACTGTATATTGG
>NW_007216823.1:0-694 GCF_000164805.1 Carlito syrichta
ATGTACAAACAGTTTTGCTCCTAAAGAAAGCAAATTTCAAATGATAAGTGAACTGAATATGCCATTTATTTGAGTAGACTGAGCAACAGATTAATGTTAAGTGGTGTTTGATTGATGGGAGAGAAAATGCTACATCAGAATTGTTCTAAGAATGTTTGAGTGTGCTTTGACATACATGTACTTAACATCACATTAAAAAGAATCTTAGTTTAACAGCCTCGGTTTAACAGCCTCAGTTTACAATTCCAGGGAGGTGGAGGGAGGTATTTTAGATTGTGCATTTGTGTATCGTTACTAATGAAGTTCTTTCCCCATGGCAAGGCACGTATAATTGCAAAACTCTAGTATTTAGGCTATAAGATGACATTTCATAAAAAGAATAAAGTTAGTGCCTCAGCCAATAAGCCAGAAAAGCTCATGTGCCCCAAATGTGCAATTTTTACTGTGTGGCCCAGGCTATATTATTATTTTTCAAGTTTCTGATTTTCTTTCACACTAGGTATTTATTTCCCTCTGAATTAATAACAGGTATTTTAGTTAACTTATGTTATTTTGGGTTTAAACTTCATTCCTAAATATCTTCAGATTTATTCTACTAGTTGAAGTAAACTCAGGCAGATATTAATCCATTTTGAGTATCTATGAATTGCAGCTGCATGACCCTCATTCCCAGGATGCCGATTTCGTTGATGAA
>NW_007216824.1:0-1464 GCF_000164805.1 Carlito syrichta
AAATGACACTGACTCTAGGGTAACAGAGCCTGTCTGTCATGTGCTGACCAGACACACCGTGCAGCATAGCTGCTACATGGGCACGGCAGAGTCGCGGAGTGTCAGGGCACACCGGGCCAATAGATCTCTCAGCGTATAATACTCATTTTACAGACAGGAAGTTCAATGGCCCAGAGAGGTGTCTTGTCACAAATGAATATTCCATATAAATGAGTTGACTAGCTAGGGCAGGAGGAAGGGGAACCAGGAGACAGGAGCTGCCTTCCAGGGCAGAAGCCCACATACAGGGCCCCGAGTCTCACCTGCTTTGTTCCTCCTGAGGTTGCCAAGGATGACGTGGCATTTGTACTGGTGGGCTGATGCCCAGATGAAGAGCATCGTTCCCAGGACATGGAACCACCGTACCTGCATCAAGAGGCTTCCCCCTAGCACGTGAACTACAGAAATACAAATCGTTAGCCAGCTCCAAGAAGCCAGAGGTGCAGGAAATCAAAAAACTATTAAGTCAGTAGAAACACAGTACCCACGCAAGCTGTTCCTGACTAGGAAATACCCACTGTGAGCTCCCAAGTACAGAGGAGGGAGCCGTCTGTGTAGGCCAAGATTTGCTCCCGGGATGGTGGCTATGGTGCTGTCAGGGAATTCCTCACCAACACGTGCCCCTGCTCCTGCTTCAGAGGCTTCGAGCAGAGTTCAGCTCTGTCTCCTACCATGACTCACTCCTGAAGGGTGAGACCACTTTGTGTTTCCACTGCCAAGCCCGGTTTTAGGTTGTCTTTTGTACGTTTTACTGCCAGGAAAACACTTCCTAAGGAAATCTCCCCCTGTGCTGCCCTGCCCAGCCATTGCTAGGGAGATCCCCAATGTAGAATGTTGACTTGACAGGCTCTGGGCAATGGAGAGAATTGCCAGTAAGGTTGAAGGGCTTCTCGAGAGAGGAGTCATGGAGACTGAGGCATGACAAGGGCTACCCTAGCTGGGCTGGAGAGAACCTGGTCAGAGAGGTTGGGGCTTCAGGAGTAAATGCTCCAGTATCATCCTCCTCTCTCCTCTCTGGCTGCAAGGAAGGAGGAGGAACACAGACATGCAAGAGCTGAAGAGTGAGCCCTGGCATCAGGAAAGCCCTTTAGGACGACCCTCTGATCCGCAGGAGGTAGCCAGCCTGGTCAGAGTCCTGATGAAGAAACAAAGTGGTCCACTGCTAATGGGCAAGAGCCTGAGGCTCTAGCCAAGAGGGAGCCGCTGGACAGGATTCCAGGAAGAGAACCAAGTATCCTGCCACCCCATGCGGTGCAGACATGGGAGTCGGGGGATAGGAACTAATGTCATGAGACCCCACGGGGTCTACCCGGGTCAATTTCTCTTAAAAACTCACTTCGTACAAACAACCCACTAGTCTTTTAATGTTCGTCACTTAACAACAGGGCCTCTGCATAAGTTAAAAATAAAATGTGAAAAATACAG
>NW_007216825.1:0-748 GCF_000164805.1 Carlito syrichta
GAAAAATTTAAAAGATGGTTGTTAAAAGTAATTGCAATGGGGGCGAACCCTTTGAGTCCCCTCCCACTACGGGAACTTTTCTGTCCTCTCAATAAATCCTGCTTTCTCAAAAAGAAAAAAAGTAATTGCAATGAAGGATATCTGGAAAGTATTAAAACATATTATACAGTTAAAATAGGTTAAGCTAAGAAAAGATAGATTTGATGAAATAACACATAAACTCCAGAAACTAGCCTTCATGTTTAATACATAACAAAGATGGCATTTCAAATTCGAGAGGAAAGGATGAATCCTTTAATACACCATATTGTGAGAACTGCTTAGAAATTTGAGAGTATTTTATAACAAACACCAAAATAAAACTTGGTGAATTAAAATTATCACAAGTAAAATCATAATTTGAAACAATTCAAAAAATATTGATCTCAGGGTAGAGAAGGCTTTTCTGGAAAAAACAGTAAAGGAAGAGATAGTGAAGTAAATTTTAAAAAATTAAATTTTTGTACATAAAAAGTTGGAAATAGGAGTAAGATATCAACGATATCCTCAATATCATAGGTTAAGTATTTGTAGTACATTCATTAGACAAGGAGTAACATGCATAAAAAAACTGCATAATGTAGACATTAGGAATAGATAAATGGGTAAGATGAGGACAGGCAATTAACAGATGCAGGTGTAAAATGTGCAGTTATATGGGTGAAAACATCTACCGGAGAAATATCCCTTCTCAGAGGAAGGGGGTGAC
>NW_007216826.1:0-1095 GCF_000164805.1 Carlito syrichta
TGAATTAAAATTATCACAAGTAAAATCATAATTTGAAACAATTCAAAAAATATTGATCTCAGGGTAGAGAAGGCTTTTCTGGAAAAAACAGTAAAGGAAGAGATAGTGAAGTAAATTTTAAAAAATTAAATTTTTGTACATAAAAAGTTGGAAATAGGAGTAAGATATCAACGATATCCTCAATATCATAGGTTAAGTATTTGTAGTACATTCATTAGACAAGGAGTAACATGCATAAAAAAACTGCATAATGTAGACATTAGGAATAGATAAATGGGTAAGATGAGGACAGGCAATTAACAGATGCAGGTGTAAAATGTGCAGTTATATGGGTGAAAACATCTACCGGAGAAATATCCCTTCTCAGAGGAAGGGGGTGACTGCCAGCCTCATCTGCTTCCACTGAGTTTGTCTGGGAGGGTATTAAGAAGGTGTGCTCCAGACCCTGGGAGCTTAAGGACTTGTAATTCCTCTTCTCTATGGAGTCTACTTGAAAAATATTACTTAAAAACATTTTCTGGTCAGTCAAGGGATAAACAACAATTTAAAAAATGTGAGCACGAGAATATGAAAGTACTGGTGGTAAAAAAAAACCAAAACAACCCTAACTAATAACCACAAAACCTCTAATGCACAGTTTTTTATCCCAACACTATTGACTATGGGCATTTGGGCTGGTTAATTCTTTGTTGTGGACTCTGTTCTGTGCATTGTAGAATGTTGTCAGTATTCCAGGTCTCTACCCATTAGATGCCACTAGCACCCACCCCTCCACCAACAGTGACAGTCATAACTGTCCCCAGACATTGCCAAGTGTCCCCTGGGGCTCAAATCATTCCATTCTCTGTGGTGTTCCTTTCAAGTTGAGTTATAAAATGCAGACTATGCGGGTGGTGGCGATGGCCAAAAACTGTGTCTAAAACTTCCACCTATATCAACTGATCTTGGACAGTAGCCAAGTGGAGGGGAAGTAATAGTGTGCTAAAATTTAGTATCTCCAAAAAAAAAAAGTAAATTAGCCATGCATGGTGGCGTTTACCTGTAGTTCCAGCTACTTGGAAGGCTGAGGCAGAAGGATCACTTGAGCCTAGCAGG
>NW_007216827.1:0-645 GCF_000164805.1 Carlito syrichta
AAAAATAGAAACAGCATCAGGAACTTTAGTCTGTATGATTTGTATTAGATCCTATTTGCATAATAAATTAAGGGTTAGAACTAATAATTTCATAATTTTGAGATTTTTAAATTAGTATATTTCTCAAGCCAGTATGAATTTAAAAAGTCAAAATGACTGTGTGCTGTTAATATCAGGAAGGAAAACCCTTCAGAGAACTTAAATAAATTAATCAATTTGCAGCTTAATCATATATTGGAGCATGTGTGGGTATGAGTGTGTGAGTGTGTGTGTATGTGTGTGTGTGTGTATGTGTGTCCATTCATCCAGTGGAAATGTCTCACATCATAGGAAAGCACTGATGAAGTACTGCTTATAGGAAGCCTTTCCTGCATTTCTTATGTCAGGGTGTCCTTTTTATGCCAAGGGGGCTGGGAAGTATCACTCTGAATTTCTCATACTGAATCAACTTCTTGTAAGTTTGTTTCATATCACTAAAAGATTTCTTGAGTGCCTACTCTCTGTAGAATACTAAGCTAGGTGCTAGAGCCTATACCTCATTGTGTTCCCTACCACTTAGTAAAGTGCCTAGCATGTAGTATGACTCAAAAGATATTTTTAAAGTATAAATGAATACATGGTAAAATAGAAAATTAGACACACCCT
>NW_007216828.1:0-845 GCF_000164805.1 Carlito syrichta
TCATGGGGGTACGCAACTATTCCTCCTTGGAAAAACTGAGACCCATACATAAGCCTCCTTGGTTATGTTAAAAATAGCGTATCATCAGTAAAATTAATGGTCCTCAGAACTCAATATAACCCCCTGTATAAAGAGTCAATGATTTGACTCCAGGAATAACTGAAAGGGGGGGATGTGAAAGGGGGTTTAAAAAAAAACATGTACAATGTGAAAAATTAGGCTAAGCATGAACTCAGCCTTTGCACAGTTAAGCATGTACTCAGCCTTTGCAGTTAAAAAGTTCCCTTCCTGGAAACTGGCAACAGCACCTGCTGGCTAGGTTAAACTGTTTAACAGCTTTTTTTTTCACTTCTGTGAACCCTGCTAGCATTGCTTGAAAAGTACCTAGGCCTCCAGGATGTTGTGGTTTGGCCCACTTGGAAAGTCCCAATGTGGTTTTGCCCCATTTAAGCAAGCCCCTACAGCAAATGGAGGCCCTTGCTGTGGGACTTGCATATCCAGTAGGCAAGTGGCTGCCAGCCGGCTCTTGGCTAATAAACCTCTCCTTTTTATAACTTGTACTTTTGGTGTCAGTGTCTATGAATTAAGCGCTCGGTCCCTATTTCAATACCATAGCCTCCATTCTGGTGAAATTTTACTTCAGTGCAAATAATGTCTTAATGACATCATAAAAATAGTTTTGACTTTGGGGTGAATCCTGTGAAAGAGTCTCAGCAACTTCAAGAGCTCCACAGACTACACTTTAAGAACTGCTGTTCTGAATAAGTCATGGAAAGCAGTGGCGAGTTCCTGACTGGCCCCATCCTCTTTGCCTTTCCCAGAATTCCTTTCCCTGAACCGGACTC
>NW_007216829.1:0-788 GCF_000164805.1 Carlito syrichta
TATGTTAAAAATAGCGTATCATCAGTAAATAATGGTCCTCAGAACTCAATATAACCCCCTGTATAAAGAGTCAATGATTTGACTCCAGGAATAACTGAAAGGGGGGGATGTGAAAGGGGGTTAAAAAAAAACATGTACAATGTGAAAAATTAGGCTAAGCATGAACTCAGCCTTTGCACAGTTAAGCATGTACTCAGCCTTTGCAGTTAAAAAGTTCCCTTCCTGGAAACTGGCAACAGCACCTGCTGGCTAGGTTAAACTGTTTAACAGCTTTTTTTTTCACTTCTGTGAACCCTGCTAGCATTGCTTGAAAAGTACCTAGGCCTCCAGGATGTTGTGGTTTGGCCCACTTGGAAAGTCCCAATGTGGTTTTGCCCCATTTAAGCAAGCCCCTACAGCAAATGGAGGCCCTTGCTGTGGGACTTGCATATCCAGTAGGCAAGTGGCTGCCAGCCGGCTCTTGGCTAATAAACCTCTCCTTTTTATAACTTGTACTTTTGGTGTCAGTGTCTATGAATTAAGCGCTCGGTCCCTATTTCAATACCATAGCCTCCATTCTGGTGAAATTTTACTTCAGTGCAAATAATGTCTTAATGACATCATAAAAATAGTTTTGACTTTGGGGTGAATCCTGTGAAAGAGTCTCAGCAACTTCAAGAGCTCCACAGACTACACTTTAAGAACTGCTGTTCTGAATAAGTCATGGAAAGCAGTGGCGAGTTCCTGACTGGCCCCATCCTCTTTGCCTTTCCCAGAATTCCTTTCCCTGAACCGGACTCCCTGCACCC
>NW_007216830.1:0-598 GCF_000164805.1 Carlito syrichta
AGCTTCATCTTCAACACTAAATAAAAAGACATTTTAGGAAATTTATTTTACACAGGGCTTGTGAGTCCACTTTTTGTGTCTTCTCTAACTATAGTATGAACATGCAAAATAAACCTCTGGAGTCTATTCTTCAATGCAAAATTGTGTCAAGGCCATGATAAAGCACAATAGCACATGTGCTACAGAACAATATCCTTCTGGAACCTTCTGTAAGTCATCCAAAGAAATCAACAAAACAATATGTTCTGGAATTACTCTGAAAGCAGTGGAAAAAGAGTACTGTCACTCATGAGGACAGATTCTTTTCTTTTCTTTTCTTTTTTTTTGAGTTGGACTCTTACTCCGTTGCCCAGGCTGGAGTGCCATGGCGTGCTCATGGGGCCACCCCAGTGTCAACCTGCCAGGATCTGGCGATCCTTCCACTTCAACCTTCCAAGTAGCCAGAACTGCAGGCATGCGCTACCACGCCCAACTAACATATATATATTTTTTAATTGTAGAGATGAGGTCTCGTCAAGTTGCCCGGGCTGGTCTTGAACCCATGGGCTCAGGCAATCCACTAGCCTCGGCCTTCCAAAGTGCTGGGATTACAGGGTGA
>NW_007216831.1:0-673 GCF_000164805.1 Carlito syrichta
GTGCACTTTTCTGTACATGTGTTATATTTATGCAAAATTTATCAAAAAGGAAAAATTTTAATATAGCTATACAACCTATGTCTATTCACATTGTTCTTTTTTTTTTTTTAATGAGATGGGGATCTCACTATGTTGCCCAGGCTGTAGTACAGTGGCTATTCACAGATACAATCATAGCTTACTGCAGGCTTGAACTCCTAGGCTCAAGCAATCCTGCCACCTCAGTCTTCCAAGTAGCTGGGAATACAGGTGTGAACCACCATGCCCAGCTCCACATTGCACTTTTTAATGTAACTTACAAACAAAGAACTCTTTAATAATCCTTTATCTTTGACCATTTTATTTTAGTGAGAAAAACATAAGAATGTTTTTTAGATAGAATCATTCAAATGCCTTCAAAAGCAGGCACCCACCTCTTCACCCTCACGAGTATTGCCTGTTGCAGCTTTGGCCTGGGCATAATTAAAGTTAAAGATGTCATCATTATAGAAGTAACTCTGAAAAAAAGTCCAAGAACAGATCACATTAAGCATTAACGTATAAAATATAAAATCATCACTTACACCAGATAAACACAAAAATAATCTTAAGGAATTAGCTGATACCACTAATGCCACCATAGAAAAAGGGCCATCTCTACAGGTACTTTATCTTCTCTGACACATTACATATA
>NW_007216832.1:0-698 GCF_000164805.1 Carlito syrichta
CTTGAACTCCTAGGCTCAAGCAATCCTGCCACCTCAGTCTTCCAAGTAGCTGGGAATACAGGTGTGAACCACCATGCCCAGCTCCACATTGCACTTTTTAATGTAACTTACAAACAAAGAACTCTTTAATAATCCTTTATCTTTGACCATTTTATTTTAGTGAGAAAAACATAAGAATGTTTTTTAGATAGAATCATTCAAATGCCTTCAAAAGCAGGCACCCACCTCTTCACCCTCACGAGTATTGCCTGTTGCAGCTTTGGCCTGGGCATAATTAAAGTTAAAGATGTCATCATTATAGAAGTAACTCTGAAAAAAGTCCAAGAACAGATCACATTAAGCATTAACGTATAAAATATAAAATCATCACTTACACCAGATAAACACAAAAATAATCTTAAGGAATTAGCTGATACCACTAATGCCACCATAGAAAAAGGGCCATCTCTACAGGTACTTTATCTTCTCTGACACATTACATATAATATTTTATATACAAGGGCATATGGATAATTCTGTACTGACCTTAAATGAGTTGAGGTAAATCAAGACATCATCAAATTGCTTAAGCAGGAAGAAACAGGAAGCCATGCACTGTCTCCCTGGTATTGTATCTGAAAAGGAGGGAGAAACACACCAGCACATTTGTGAAATGAAAAGTTTTCTTTAGCTGAAATTTGAGTTATATTATAATTCAG
>NW_007216833.1:0-1176 GCF_000164805.1 Carlito syrichta
GTGACAGCCATAGCTCAAAGAGCACATGGCCACACCAGAGTCTAGCAAGGCAATGGCCCCTACCCAGATTTTCTAATAATTGCACAAAATTCCAAGTGTTATTTCTTTAACAGAAGTTCATTGTTTTTTCCAGTAAGTGCAGGGGTCAAAGAAAACCATGTCTGGAAAGTGTAAGCAGCTAGGATCAGAGAAGTTGGATACTTACATGTTACTGGTGGTCATATAAAGAGTTACAGTCTTTCAGAAGAATGAATAATGTATCAAGAGACCTGCATATTAATATGTTTAGAAAAAAATCTGAGGTCTGTGCAGTGGCTCATGCCTGTAACCCCAACACTTGGGAGGCCAAGGCAGGAGGATTGCTTGAGTCCAGAAGTTCAGGACCATCCTTGGGAACATAATGAGACCTCGTCTCTACAAAGAAATTAAAATTAGCCCAGCATGGTGGTGCGCCTGTAGTACTTTCTAGCTACTTGGAAGTCTGAGGTGGGAGGATTGCCTAAATACAGAGTTTGAGGCTGTGGTGAGCAGTGATCGTGCCACTGCACTGCAGCCTGGGTAACAGATGAGAGCCCAACTCAAAAAGAAAACAAAAAAATCGGAGTGAGGGAATTATTGCTTTTATATTCTATGTTCTCCATATTTCAGATCGGATGAGATTGTTTTGTTCATAATCAGGAAAAACCCAACCAAATCAACTAATAAGTATCATGAAGCCCTACCATGGTTGTAAACCCCAAAAGGACTCGGGCCTGCCAACCGCCAGTGTCCCCTTTCCCTCCCTAGGCTGCTATGCATCAGTCCCTGAGACTTTGCTGGTTCCTCTTTCCCACCTCTGCCTCCATGGTTTCTTCTGCCAGGAGAGTACTCTCTGCTGTGAGCTCTAGACTGACCTGCTAGAAATTAATTTGTTGAAAACCAGTTTATCAAATTAATTTTCCAAAATGAACCATTGGCCACAATTACCTAGTTTGCCTGTTGATAAAACTAAAAGTTTTATTAATAGCTTACACTAGAAAGTTTAACAGTTTTACAGGGAATGTTTATTTTTGATTATTAATGATAAGAATATACCTTTTTTTTTTTGCTTTGTTTTGAGCCAGAGTCTCAGTGTTGCCCAGGCTGGAGTGCAGTGGCACGCTCAGGCCACTGCAGCCTTGACCTGCTGGGCTCAGG
>NW_007216834.1:0-696 GCF_000164805.1 Carlito syrichta
AGCTTTGTTATTCTTATTCATGATTAAGCTGTCTGTTTGGAATCCTTTGTGGTTTCATACAAGTTTTAGGCCTTTTTTTTTTTTTTTTTGCTCTTTCTGAAAAAAATACCCTTTGAATTTTGATAGAGTTGCATTATATCTATAGATTACTTTGCATAATATGGACATTTTAATAATATTGAGTCTTTCGATCTATGAACATAGGTTATCTTTCCATTTACTTGTGTCTTCTTTCAATTAAGTCAATTTTTGCTTTATATATTTTGGAATGCTGTTGTTATGTGAATGTATGTTTATACTTGTTTTAGATGTATTGATACTTTATCAATATATTATGTCCTTCTCTGTCTTGTGTAAGTTTTTTGTGCTTTAATAATATAAGCACCACTCCTTTTGATTACTATTTATGTGGAATATCTTTGGCCATCATCTTACTTAAAACTTTTGTGTGTCTTTGTATCTACATATATAACATGTGTATGAAAAAAGCATATAAATGGGTCATATTTAATACGTTATGTCTGATAATGAAGTATTTAATATTTAACATTTAAAGAAATTACTAAGAAAGGACTTACATGTGCCATTTAGCTATTTCTTTTCTGTATGTCTTATATTTTATTTCTCAATTTTATATTACTGCCTTCTTTTTTGTATCTAGTTTATTTTTAGCAGTGTACTGTTTTGTTTTCCTTC
>NW_007216835.1:0-795 GCF_000164805.1 Carlito syrichta
GTCTTATATTTTATTTCTCAATTTTATATATGCATTCTTTTTTGTATCTAGTTATTTTAAGCAGTGTACTGTTTGTTTTCCTTCTCTGTATATTTTATAAGTATTTCTTTACTGGTTACCTTGAATATTCCAAATTACAACTAAATTTATAACAACTTAGAAACTTACAACAAACTTAGTCTGAATAACATAAACTTACTTTCAGTAGTTCTCTGCTTTTATAATCTTGTTCCTCTCCTTTTCTATTGCTACAGTCACAGATTACATTTGTACACACTGTATGCCCATCAATATCAATTTATAATTATTGTTTTATCCATTTGCCTTTTAAATTACATAGAAATAAAGTTATAAACCAAAATACAATACAGTATGTTAATACTGGTTTTTATATTTACCTTTATAGTTGCATTTGCCAGTGTTCTTTGTTTGTTTGTTTCATATGGTTTCCAGTAACTGCTGTGCCATTCCATTTCAGTCTGAGGGATGACCTTTAGCATTTTTGGTAGGGCAAGTCTACCAGTAACAAACTTTTTCAGGTTTTGTATATCTGGACAAGTCTTAATTTATTCTTAATTCTTGAAGGATGCTTTGATATATGTATACAATGTGATATTATTTTTTAAATTTGTTGTTTTTTAATTTTTATTATAAAGATGTGGGGTACATTTCAGGATTAGGTATATAAACATTGATCATTCAGGTACCCTTGCTGATGAGGTATGCTCCTCCTCCCCCCAGCAGTTTCCCTCAACTGCCAATCCCATCTCCGCCTCCCCTGACAGTTCCCACTAC
>NW_007216836.1:0-740 GCF_000164805.1 Carlito syrichta
GTTGATTCTTCCTATCCATGAGCATAGAATATTTTTCCATTTGTTTGTGTCTTCTTGAATTTCTTTGAGCAGCGTTTGAGGGTTCTCATTGTAAAGGTCTTTCACTTCACTAGTTAGAAAGATGCCGAGGCATGTCATTTTATTTGTGGCTATTATGAATGAGATTGTGCTTTTAATTTGGGTCTGTGTCTACTTATTGTTGGTGTATAGGAATGCAACTGTCTTCTGCACATTTACTTTGTACCCTGAGTCTTTGCCAAAGTCCTTTATCAGTGCAAGCAGGTTTTTGACAGATTCTTTTGAATTTTCAAGGTATAGGATCATATAATCAGCAAAGGGGGATAATTTGACTTCCTCTTTTCCTATTTGGATACTCCTGATTTTCTTCTCTTGTCTAATTGCCCAAGCTAGGACTTCCAATACAATATTGAACAAGAGGGGTGAGAGTGGGCAGACTTGTCTTGTTCCAGTTTTCAGGGGAAATGTTTCCAGTTTCTGTTCATTTAGCAATATGTTAGCTGTGGATTTATTATAGATGGCGCTTACTATTTTGAGGTATGTTCCTTCTATACCTAAGTGTTTGAGGGTTTTTGTCCAGAAGGGATGCTGAATTTTATCAAAAGCTTTTTCTACATCTAATGAGATAATTACGTGGTTCTTGTGTTTACATCTATTGATGTATTTAATGACATTCATGGTCTTGTGAATGTTGAACCATCCCTGCATCCTGGGGATGAAGG
>NW_007216837.1:0-597 GCF_000164805.1 Carlito syrichta
AAAAATTAGCCAGACGTGGTAACACGCGCCTGTAGTTCCAGCTACTTGGAAGGCTGAGGCGGAAGGATTGCTGGAGCCCAGCAGGTTGAGGCTGCGGTGGCCAGGAGCGGACACTGCACTCTAGTCTGGGCAACACAGTGAGACTTCAACTCAAAAAAAAAATGTTGAAAAGAGGTAAAGTTATATTACAGTTGGTTGTCATAACACAGATGAAAAAAATGCAGTACTCAAAAAAAAAAGCATAGCCCAACCTAAGCCCCTATTAAACCAATTACTTTCCAAGTAATTGACATTTCCTTAAACCAAAATATTACTAGTATATTAAAAGTAGAAAAGTGATAAAATGTCACAGAAACACAATCAAAGAAGATCTGGTGTTTAGCTTGTAAGCAAAAGATTCAACCAATAATCTATCACCTTAACCTTATCCATTTAATTCCAAACCACTAAAGCCAGTGCTCTGGTGGTAGCTATAAATAAACCATACTGCCCAAATACATTTCTCTTCATATATTATTTAAAAGAAGGTAATAATTATAACTGCATCTTAATGTCTTCAGTTGTTGAGCACATAGATTTAAAGACATTTTGAAAACT
>NW_007216838.1:0-748 GCF_000164805.1 Carlito syrichta
ACACAGTGAGACTTCAACTCAAAAAAAAAATGTTGAAAAGAGGTAAAGTTATATTACAGTTGGTTGTCATAACACAGATGAAAAAAATGCAGTACTCAAAAAAAAAAGCATAGCCCAACCTAAGCCCCTATTAAACCAATTACTTTCCAAGTAATTGACATTTCCTTAAACCAAAATATTACTAGTATATTAAAAGTAGAAAAGTGATAAAATGTCACAGAAACACAATCAAAGAAGATCTGGTGTTTAGCTTGTAAGCAAAAGATTCAACCAATAATCTATCACCTTAACCTTATCCATTTAATTCCAAACCACTAAAGCCAGTGCTCTGGTGGTAGCTATAAATAAACCATACTGCCCAAATACATTTCTCTTCATATATTATTTAAAAGAAGGTAATAATTATAACTGCATCTTAATGTCTTCAGTTGTTGAGCACATAGATTTAAAGACATTTTGAAAACTAACATCAATGAGAAACTACTATTCTCTATTATTACTTGTCATTAATGACATGAAGCTTAATCGCAAGTTTCAACATTGATATAATGATGCATATTCACACACAACAAGTTCACCAAGTTTGTTTAATATTTGTGAGAAAAATTCATAGTGACATGAGCTTACCAATGTATTCGCAAATGAAGACCACAAAGAAAGGAGTGACGAGGTCATTTATTCCCTGAACATATCCACTGGCAGGGTGACGAATTGCCCATATAAACAAGATCCTTTCAAAAATCTGAAA
>NW_007216839.1:0-1082 GCF_000164805.1 Carlito syrichta
GCCCCCAACACCTCTGTCTTTGTCTCTCTGTCTCTTATTTACTTTGTATATAAACTGAATTTTCCAATCTAACTTCTGTGCAATTCTTTGTATCTTTTGCATGGCACCAGATCAGAGACCAACTCCCCCCTCCTCCCCCCAACTCAGGCCTAACCTAACAGCTAATGATATAGATACTATTTAATAAAGCTGCAAGCAGTGGCCAGGAGACGCATGCTTTTGTCAGTCCCTCAGGTGGCCCCAAAGACAGACAGGAAAGCAGGATTGGGCAGGAGGACCCGCAGCCAATGGCACCTCAGCCCCAAGTCACAAAAACAGCAGCTCAACCTGACCAGTCACAGGGACACAATGGAAGCCCAGGCAACAGAACTCAACTGTAAGACAGGGCAGTGACAGGGAAGCAAGGTAGGTTAGGAACATTAAGGCAGGTGCAGAGCATCTGTGAAAATCAACAGCCCCTAGCACCTCTTACCAGCAAGACTCTTAGGGACCTTTGAGCCCAGAAAGGGTTAGGAACAGGAAAAGGATGGGACAGGGGTTGTACAAGGACAAGAAGAACAGTGACGGGGAGGGAAAAAAAACCAGCAGAGATTCAATGACTCCATGAAAGTTGACCACACAGAGTCATGAAGAGATAGGGAAATTCTGCCAAGTTCCTCCTGGCTAAGAAGGTCCAAAACACCCTGAAGTCCTGCTGGCATCACACCATGTCCAATGTCTATTGCAGAGGGCTGCAGTGTCCCAGTACCATTCTTGTTCACACAGTGTCCTACACCCTGGGAAATAAGTGATGCAGTGTCCCAGAGGGCCCGCCCCCAGGATGGGGGGCAGCCAAGGAAATGCTCCCCAGAGCAGGGAGCTAGTCATATAGCAGGGATCAGAGAATGTCTGTGTCTGTGTGTGTGTGGTATAGTATGTGTGGTATATTGTGTGTGTGTGTGGTGTGTGTGTGTGTGTGTGTGTGTGTGTGTGTGTGTGTGGTGGATAATGTGTGTGGGGAGTGGATAATGTATGTAGTCTGTGTATGGTGTGTAGTATGTGGTTATGTATATGTTATGATGTGTAGTGTGTATTATACAATT
>NW_007216840.1:0-597 GCF_000164805.1 Carlito syrichta
ATATGCTGTCACCTACTGCAGGTTGCAGCATAAATTGGTGAGGCCATTTTGATAGTTTGATGGTATCTATTAACTCTAAAAATGCACATAGACTATCACACCGAGATTCCATATCTCATGTGTTTACCTATGAGAAGCTTACTCACACATTTACAAGAAGGGACAATCAATTATATTTACTGCAGCAATATTAGGATAGCAAAATAATTCTAAGTAACCCAAATGCCTATCAATATGGCAGTGGTTAAATAAAGTGTGGTATAATGAATCCAACATAATTAAAACTATGACAAATCAAGAAGTAAATGAAGGCCAGGAGATCTTAAAGGAGCTTAAAGAACAAGAAGGAAAGAGGGGCACCATACTTCCAGGCATGTTCAAGGTCCAGGGAACACTATTCATATAAATTACAATATGAATGACATTCCCTTGGAGTTATGCAGTGCACAATATGCACAGTGGTACAGGAAGGACATGTGGATGGGATAGTTGGAGACCAGATCATGGAAAGACTCAGATCATGGAAAGACTCAGAGGCCATGGTCAAGAATCTTCATTTTATTCTAAGTAAAATCCTTGAAGGGCTTAAAGAGGGGA
>NW_007216841.1:0-698 GCF_000164805.1 Carlito syrichta
GGCAGTGGTTAAATAAAGTGTGGTATATGATCCAACATAATTAAAACTATACAAATCAAGAAGTAAATGAAGTCAGTAGATCTTAAAGGAGCTTAAAGAACAAGAAGGAAAGAGGGGCACCATACTTCCAGGCATGTTCAAGGTCCAGGGAACACTATTCATATAAATTACAATATGAATGACATTCCCTTGGAGTTATGCAGTGCACAATATGCACAGTGGTACAGGAAGGACATGTGGATGGGATAGTTGGAGACCAGATCATGGAAAGACTCAGATCATGGAAAGACTCAGAGACCATGGTCAAGAATCTTCATTTTATTCTAAGTAAAATCCTTGAAGGGCTTAAAGAGGGGAATGTATTGATGTTTTAGAAAGATTCCTCTGGCAGCTATATGAAATGGATTACAACGAACTAAGACAAAAAAGTAAAAGATTGATCAAGAAAATATTGCAATGGTCCAATCAAGAGTTGATAGTGGCCTCAACTTGGGTGGTGGCAGTGGAAACAGGAAGATGGGGACAAATATGAAATATATCATGCAGTTAAAATCTATAAAACTGATACATTAGACTGGAAAGGGTACAGAAAATTTTGGAGTGTGCAATCAAGATGATCATGAGTTTTCTGTATGGAGCCTTGAATGGGCAGTAGGACCATTTACTGGTCTGAGGAAGGCTGAGGGAAGAATATCTTT
>NW_007216842.1:0-881 GCF_000164805.1 Carlito syrichta
TGAGTATTTCTACGTGTATGCTATATTTCACAATAAAAACTAATAATTGGTTCTTAAATGTGCTATTTTCCATATAACTCATGTATTAATGTATTAATTTAAGTGACAACAAAAAACGGTTTTTGAAGGGGAGAGGAGAGACCCACAACATAAAGAGAAAAGCAGAATGATAGGTCTTGGAAAGTACCAGTAGCAGGGCAACTTCAGGGTCCAAGGATTCAAGGAACCCTGTTCTTACGGTGTGGTTATCAGATAATTTGCTCAACCTCTTATATCCTGGGTCTCCCCATCGAAGATCCTAGTTCTTGGAAGAGAGATTAGAACTGACCTGGTCATATGCCTGGTTGGTCATGTGCCCTGATTCACCAGAGCCATGTGGAGTCAAGGAGGAGCCATTCTTCAAAGACTGGGGGGAAAAAAGGAAGAGACCTCACAGATGAAAATAACCCACACTGTGAACATTGTCAAAACCAACAAATGGAGAACACCAAGATCCAAGAAGGCGTGCAGATAAGAATCACAAGTGAAGGCAGGATTGATTCGTTTCTTCGGCAATAATTAAATTGTTTCTGAAGGCTTCATCCATGAAAGAAAAGCAGTTCATCTGCTGGATTCTATTGATCATTAGATTCCAGGATTGGTGTATAGAACTGATGTGAAATGGTGAACAATGACATAAGGATACGATTCTTCCCACAGCACTCCAACTCACCATATTTTCCCTCTGAGAAATGGAAGTCAAGCAAACATAGTCATACCAATCACCCCTCCTCTTTAGAAAACTAGACTTCAACCACCTCTTATGATCTCTTCAACCACCTCTTAGGATCTCTTTTCTGGTAAGCTCCATGGTGGCCAGAGTCACAGGACAGAGCTGAAAG
>NW_007216843.1:0-850 GCF_000164805.1 Carlito syrichta
AAAAAAAAAAAAAAAAAAGAAAGAAAGAAGTAGTCTTAAAAGCTCGAGAGTTACACTACTCACTCAAACGTTTGACATTTACACTACTCATTCTTTTTCTTCTTGGAATGTCAATGTAACTAGGTTAGCCTTTCTGAGGTTCTCTCTCTTTTTTCTGGCCCATCATTTTGTTAAACATTGAATCCAAGCAATCTAATTCCTTGATCTTTCATTTACTCAGAGCTGGAACCTTGGAGGCCTTCTTCCTTTGATAAGGAAGTCATTCTTCTTCCCGCTCTACCCAATCTCCGCTCAAAGTCTGTACGGGAAAGAAGAGAAATACTGAGCAGAGGAAGCAGGTTCTGTGGGGGCAGAAAGGTGTGATCCCCTTTTTCACCCACTGTGAGGGTTACAACTGACAATCTTTTGTCTCTTTTATGACAAAAAGCAAGTTAACAAGAGAAAAGCATAACAAATGTATTTAATCAAGGTTTTACATGACACAGGAATCCTAAGGAAAGAAGACTCAAAGACCCCAAAAAACCTGTCCATTTTCCCCCATTTTTTATTTTATATTCAAGGGGTACAAGTGTATGTTACCTGGATATATTGTGTAGTGGTGAACTTGTACCCAATGGGTAATTTCTGGACCCGAAACCCTCTCCCTGGCCCCCCCTTATTGGCGTCCCCAGAGTCTATTACTTCCATCTTTGTGACCATTTAGCTCCGGCTTGTAAGTGAGAATATGCACACCTCATCCACTAGGGTACCTGCACAATGAACATTTGTATACCTAACCCTGAATTATACCCCACAACCCCACATCTTTTTTTTTTGAGTTGGAGTCTCACTCTGTCGCCCAGACTGGAGT
>NW_007216844.1:0-832 GCF_000164805.1 Carlito syrichta
CCACCTCTCCACTGATACTTCACTAGAAGGCTGACCACAGCACTTTTTGGGTAAACTATAGAGCAGTTATTTAAACCTAAACTGATGTTAACTGAGTTAAACCGCGGCTTCCTTTTTGGGATAAATAAACATCATTTTCCTTATTTTCTTGGTTAGTTATATACTGGAAAAGTCTCTAGGTACCCTTAACATGAATATTATGTAACATACAAGATATAAGCCTAGAGTTATTAATAAATATTCATACTGAACTTCACATTTGTGAATAATTTATTCCTAATAACTGTGTAAATGAAGATGTAGTTGGGTGGTAGGAAAAACAAAACAAAACAAGAAAAGCAAGAACTTTGATACTTCCAGCTCATTAGATTGGTTTCTTAAAAGCATAATGCACATGAAAAGTCAATATTTACATACTAAATAACAAACACTATATTCTGATTTCTCCATCTATATTGCAAAATATTATGTCCTTGGAAATGCAAGAGGTTTTGACTAATTAAAACAATCCTGAAAAACAAGATCAACAAAGTTAAAGGGTTCAGACTTCCTGATTTCAAAACTAAAAAAAAACCCTACAGTAATCAAGACAATGTGGCATTGGATAAGAATAGATGCAAGAGGGATCAAATAGAATTGAGAGTCCAGAAATAAATCCTAACATTTATGGTCCACTGATTTTTATGACAAGTGGTGCTGGGACAACTGGATTTCCACACACAAAAGAATGAATTTGCACTCTTACTTCACATAATATACAAAAAGTAACTTAAAATAGATTATAGGCACCAGGCTCAGTGGCTCAGCCTGTAATCCCAGCACTTTGGGGGGG
>NW_007216845.1:0-714 GCF_000164805.1 Carlito syrichta
TAATTCTGGCTACTTGGAAGGCTGAGGCGGAAAGATTGCCGGAGCCCAACAGGTCGAGGCTGCCAGTGGCCGGGAGTGGCCACTGCACTCCAGTTTGGGTGACAGAGTGAGACTCCAACTCAAAAAAAAAAAACAAGTTAAAGGTACAAGTTCATTTAGGAGCTATCCACTTTGTCCGTTCTACCCGTATGTAATGTTCTGTACTAGTCATGTATACTTGGGTACACACATGCAGTTAATTCATCCTTCCAAGGACGTAAGCACAAAAATGATTTCATAACATATGTAGAGCCACTTGATAATTTATAGACAAAACTACTTTTGTAATCCTAGCCTCTCTAAGGACTATTAGGGATTTTAAACAGCAGTCCCTGTCTCTGTAACCTTGTAAGGATGTAGACAGTTATATTTGTCGCTTTAAGAAGGAAAGAAGACCATCATCATTTGTTTTTCAAAATGTTTTCAGCACAGATGCTTCTAATGAAGAGGTTTGTGTTTATACTTGGCCTGATGGCAGGCAAATATTTGTTCAGGAAACAGAAAAATGAGTCAAGCCTTGAGTGTGGGAAGGAATTTAGAGTAATGGTGGGAGGCTTTGGATCTAATTAATTGGGGGTAATTTTGTTTTTTAGTTTTTCTGGTTCTGCTTTTGTACCTGTGCAAGATTTTCTCTCCACACTGTAGCTGCAGTGATCCTTGAAAAACATAAGCAAG
>NW_007216846.1:0-914 GCF_000164805.1 Carlito syrichta
AAAAAAAAAAAACAAGTTAAAGGTACAAGTTCATTTAGGAGCTATCCACTTTGTCCGTTCTACCCGTATGTAATGTTCTGTACTAGTCATGTATACTTGGGTACACACATGCAGTTAATTCATCCTTCCAAGGACGTAAGCACAAAAATGATTTCATAACATATGTAGAGCCACTTGATAATTTATAGACAAAACTACTTTTGTAATCCTAGCCTCTCTAAGGACTATTAGGGATTTTAAACAGCAGTCCCTGTCTCTGTAACCTTGTAAGGATGTAGACAGTTATATTTGTCGCTTTAAGAAGGAAAGAAGACCATCATCATTTGTTTTTCAAAATGTTTTAAGCACAGATGCTTCTAATGAAGAGGTTTGTGTTTATACTTGGCCTGATGGCAGGCAAATATTTGTTCAGGAAACAGAAAAATGAGTCAAGCCTTGAGTGTGGGAAGGAATTTAGAGTAATGGTGGGAGGCTTTGGATCTAATTAATTGGGGGTAATTTTGTTTTTTAGTTTTTCTGGTTCTGCTTTTGTACCTGTGCAAGATTTTCTCTCCACACTGTAGCTGCAGTGATCCTTGAAAAACATAAGCAAGATCTTGCCATTCACCTGCTCAGAGGCCTCCTATGTGTCCCTATCACTCTATGGCTAAAATTGTTGTCACCGTCCTTGTATCCTGCTCTGGTATGACTTTTGTCTGTCTCTCAAATATTCCTACCTTTACTGTAGACACATTGGCTCCCTGCTGTTTGTTGAATGCATGAAATTTCTTCCTATCTTAGTTGTATCTTTATCCCTCACTATAGACTGCTATTCCCCTAGGACCTAGAACAATACTTAGTACTTACAACTATTCAACTACTTTAATAAATATACATTTTATATTTAAGATTAAAATATATATATTTACAATATG
>NW_007216847.1:0-756 GCF_000164805.1 Carlito syrichta
TGTAATCCTAGCCTCTCTAAGGACTATTAGGGATTTTAAACAGCAGTCCCTGTCTCTGTAACCTTGTAAGGATGTAGACAGTTATATTTGTCGTTTTAAGAAGGAAAGAAGACCATCATCATTTGTTTTTCAAAATGTTTTAAGCACAGATGCTTCTAATGAAGAGGTTTGTGTTTATACTTGGCCTGATGGCAGGCAAATATTTGTTCAGGAAACAGAAAAATGAGTCAAGCCTTGAGTGTGGGAAGGAATTTAGAGTAATGGTGGGAGGCTTTGGATCTAATTAATTGGGGGTAATTTTGTTTTTTAGTTTTTCTGGTTCTGCTTTTGTACCTGTGCAAGATTTTCTCTCCACACTGTAGCTGCAGTGATCCTTGAAAAACATAAGCAAGATCTTGCCATTCACCTGCTCAGAGGCCTCCTATGTGTCCCTATCACTCTATGGCTAAAATTGTTGTCACCGTCCTTGTATCCTGCTCTGGTATGACTTTTGTCTGTCTCTCAAATATTCCTACCTTTACTGTAGACACATTGGCTCCCTGCTGTTTGTTGAATGCATGAAATTTCTTCCTATCTTAGTTGTATCTTTATCCCTCACTATAACTGCTATTCCCCTAGGACCTAGAACAATACTTAGTACTTACACTATTCACTACTTTAATAATATACTTTTATATTTAAGATAAAATATATATATTACATATGTGTCATTTTTTTCAACTTTTCGATCCACGTTTTTTGATCCACCCAGTTTTG
>NW_007216848.1:0-801 GCF_000164805.1 Carlito syrichta
CTAGGATCCCTGACCTTGCTGCTGTTGAACTGACCACTGGGGATGCAGTGAGAGAACATGGAGCTCAGTGCAGTTGCTCCCTCTTGCCTCAAAAGCAAGAGCCACGAGGCTGTAGAAGCATTTGATGCTGGGCTCAGTGGCTCAAGCTGTAATCCCGGCACTTTGGGAGGCTGAGGTGAGTGGATTGCCTGAGCCCGCGGGTTCGAGACCCACCTGGCAACTTGGCGAGACCTCATCTCTACAATAAATAAAAAATTAGCTGGGTGTGGTAGTGTGCACCTGTAGTTCCAGCTACTTGGAAGGCTGAGGCGGAAGGATTGCTGGAGCCCAGCAGGATGAGGCTTCAGTGGCTGGGAGCGGCCACTGCATTCCAGTCTGGGAGACAGAGTGAGATGCCAACTCAAAAAAAAAAAAAAGAAAAGAAAAGAAAAAAGAAACATTTGACGAGGTTATTCAGATATTCACAAGGTTAGTTGACCCATACGAGTTACTTCTACATCTTCGTATGTTGCGTTCTTGCCGTAAAGGGTCATATCCACAAAGCAGTGCTCGAAGCTAAAATTTTAGGTTCTACCAGTTAGTCTCATGACAAGCATCTGTGATGATATTTTTCTTTCAGTCATTGGGATGTTTTGACTTTCAGTGACTTTCAGTGACTTTCAGTGATACAGGGACTTCCAGTCACTGGGTACCACAAATTCCAAGTTTAATGTAACAGAAGTTTACTGTCAACAATCTGCTCTGCAGGTGATACTTTACACAAACTCTCCCCAAGGCTGGAGGAGCCCTGCAGAGACTGAA
>NW_007216849.1:0-478 GCF_000164805.1 Carlito syrichta
TGAGTTTTCGATGTTTTATTTTTTTCTCATCCATATATTAGCCCATTTGCTTTTCAGAGATTTTTATCTACAGTGGACTGAAATACAATGATACCAAGGCCTAAAACAAAGAGACCTTTGCCCTTCTTAAGACAATAATTGGCTGCAGAGAAGGTGTAAGAACGTGCAGCACATGTGTTTGAAAAGGAGAAACCATGAGTTGGAAGGGCTACCTATAAGAAGTGATAGGCACTCACTTCACTCACCGTTGCAGAAACATGGAAAGAGAAAAGTAGGGCATTTATATAGAAAGAACAAGAGTCGAATGTCTCTCCTGATGTGCCGAGCCTCTCGACCTGCCTCACCTTCCTTGGTCCTCTGGGGTCATTGAAGGAGGAGGCAGAAGGTAGCTTCCCTCTCATGATAGAAACACTTTCCTGACCGGGCTCGGTGGCTCAGCTTGTAATCCCAGCACTTTGGGAGGCTGAGGTGAGTGGAT
>NW_007216850.1:0-428 GCF_000164805.1 Carlito syrichta
TTTGCCCTTCTTAAGACAATAATTGGCTGCAGAGAAGGTGTAAGAACGTGCAGCACATGTGTTTGAAAAGGAGAAACCATGAGTTGGAAGGGCTACCTATAAGAAGTGATAGGCACTCACTTCACTCACCGTTGCAGAAACATGGAAAGAGAAAAGTAGGGCATTTATATAGAAAGAACAAGAGTCGAATGTCTCTCCTGATGTGCCGAGCCTCTCGACCTGCCTCACCTTCCTTGGTCCTCTGGGGTCATTGAAGGAGGAGGCAGAAGGTAGCTTCCCTCTCATGATAGAAACACTTTCCTGACCGGGCTCGGTGGCTCAGCTTGTAATCCCAGCACTTTGGGAGGCTGAGGTGAGTGGATTGCCTCAGCTCGCAGGTTCGAGACCCGCCTGGGCAACTTGGTGAGACCTCATCTCTACAATAAATC
>NW_007216851.1:0-739 GCF_000164805.1 Carlito syrichta
TGAGAAAGAGTCCCCAAAGATACTGATCTTTTGTTCCTGCTGTGTATATTCAGTGTTACTGAACCCTGAATAAAATTTACATAGTTATAATACCAAACAAGGATACAAACATATTGGAGGATAGTGTAACTTAAGAGGCATGTTTGGGTGTGGTGACTATGATGAACAAGTATGTAAAAGAGGAAGTGTCTACACTTGAAAGTCAAAATGTAAGAATACTTATTTAATGAGAAGATACATAAAAACTTGATTATATAGGATGATTATTTGTGGAAGTACATCAGGGAATGTTGTTTTCTCTAAACAAATTTGCAAGTACTATAGTGTTGGGAGCCAACCATGGAGGCCTTCCTGCTGACAAAGTCCAGGGGGCTGAAGAACCCGGGTCACAAAGCGAACCTGGGCAGCTGAGACCCTTGCTTCTTCTACTTTTGTTATCAGAAAGTGTTCGATTTAATGTTTGTCAGGGAACTCATTGGCCTTGCCAGGAAATTATCAATAGAGATTTTAAATATCAGGTATGGGTAGATAATTACTTATAAGATTTTATTTCTTCTGATTGGTGACTAATTGGAGAAATTTGAGAAGCAACAGTTTGTATTTTTAGGAAGAGTGCCAATGCAAAAATTATATTTACTTAATTTATTAATTCCTACATGTGGTGCATTATACTTAAAAAATTAACAATCCCATAAATATTAGAGCACCCTTGCCTTTACTTCTCTTTGTTAAGGAGGCT
>NW_007216852.1:0-2047 GCF_000164805.1 Carlito syrichta
GCTGTGTTTTCTGTTTGCTATAGTTGTAAGTGTCAGAGGCCTACATTTTTTTTTATTTTTGTATTCTTTCTTGACTTCATTTTTGACTTGACTCTAAAGACTATAGTAGAGACATTTGACCATACTACCTCAGTCAGTTAATCAAAGTCAGCATCCACATTGGTAAGTCATGTTGAAATGATATCATAAAAAAGGTACTTTACCTCTGTGGTCTTTCTCCCAGAAACCCATAGGCCCAACTTGATAATGACAAAAAGCATTAAAAAAATTCCCAAAGAAGTACATTCTACCATATACCTGATCAGTACTTCTCGAAAAGGTCAAGGTCATCCCAGACCAGAAAAGTTTGAGAAGCTGTCTCAGTCACCTAAAGAGACATGACTATTAAATATAATGTAATATCATGGTTTGGCCTATGCAGAATAAAAAAGCTTTAGGTAAAAATTAAGGAATTAGAAATATAAAGTTCAATTCTTGTTAATAATAGTGTGCCAGTATTGACTCTTTAATTTTAACAAATGTACCATATTACAGTAATGTATTGTTAATAAGATAAATTGGGAGTGAGGTATATGAAAATTATTAGTACAAACTTTGCAATGTTTTGCAATATTAACTACTCTAAAATAAAATGCTTATTTTAAAATAATATTATTTACAATATTAATTAAATGTGTGATTACTATTTCTTTTGAATAAGGGGAAATAAGCTATTTGCACAGGATAATACAAACTGCTGGTATTTTTCTTCTTCAGATAACGAGAAGACAAGATAAGCAGGTAGAAAGCGTGTTTTAAACTATATATAGCTAGCATTGCCTGAGAAGTATTATTTTAATGACAAGAATTAAGACCAAAATTTCAGATTGGCAATCTCTTCTTTGGGCTTATATTTTCTACTCCATTTTCTTCACGCAAACAATAGCTTATGAAATAAAATATTGTTCATAATGACAATGAAAAGTTAATTCTAAATGAGCCAAAACTACAATTGAATTACAGATTTAATCTCACTTTTAATATACTTGTATGTGGATGTTTTTATTGTGGTTCAGAGGATGAACAGAAATTGCTCATATAATTGTCTCCTAAATTTCAGTAGGAGTAACAAAAATAAGTTCCAGGAACAGTGTTCATTTTTTCTTAGTTCCAGAGAATTTGAACATAAGAATAATGAAATATTCTCAAAGGGCTACACAAAGGGTAATTATGATAAAACTGATTCTAAAAATGTGCCCTTAAACTTGAATTCTCCTATAGAGATTAGCTTTTGAAAATATATATTTTCTAAAATATCATCAATTTAGTGAATATATCTAGAATTTAATTAAAAATTTTACTTAACAAGAGAATGTAATAAACTGATATCTTCACAGAGCCAAACATTTTTAAAATGGTGCGTATGCTATTAACCTTTCTTCTCTAATCTGAGGAAATTATAGAAATTATATTACTGATGTATATGCTTTTACTTTCACAGTGAGTTATTAAATTATTTGGTTGCATAGCACTAGAGTTCAGAGACTGTTTATTGGTTTTAGTTTATAGTAACTCAGTATGAGTCTATTAATTTTCTTTATTTCAGTATTGTTTCTGCTACCTTAAGAACCTTAAAGCCATCCTGTGCATTATGCACTTAAAAGTGGAATTGTCTTGGTCTCCCCTTCAGTGACCTTTATAAACAAAGCAACCGCAAACAGTCTAGCAGAAAAAGTCAGTTTCAACTTATTTTCTGGTTTGTTTGTTTTTAGATTTGATTTTAGCATGCTGAGTCTAGGGAATAGTCTGTACAGGAAGATAAAGGAAGTGAGGACTCAAGCATCATCAGTTTCAGGGATCACGGTCTGAGAACAAATTGAAATTCAAATTATATACATTTCACTGATCCAAATTCTGCTTAATAAAGCAAAATTTAAGGCATTTAATTTTAAGGCTTGATGTAAAATATAACTATAGTACTATAGTAGAGAAACAAAAGATAAGAATTAATTTTGCCTTTTTTTCTTCTCACTATGTGGATAACTTTAAGAAAATTACACAGTTTCAC
>NW_007216853.1:0-1412 GCF_000164805.1 Carlito syrichta
ATTTAGGAGGCATGATGCTTGGACACTGAGGAGGCATGACACTTGGACACTAGGGAAGCATACCATGAGGACAATGAGGAGGCATACTGTAAGGACACTGTAGAGGAACACCTTGAGGACACAATGAGGGCACTCCCTGAGAACACTGAGGGGGCACACTGCGAGGACACCATGAAGTCATGCCAAGAAGACAACAAGGATACAAGAGCAAGCAGAGTCAGGAGGCATACTGCAAGGACACTGAGGAGGCATGGTATGGCGACACTGAGGGGGCAAGCCACAAAGACATTGAAGATGTATGTTGCAAGGACACCATGAAGGCATGCAGTGAGGACACTGAGGAGACACATTGTGAGGACATTGAGAAGGCACGCTACAAGGACATCAATGAGGCATGCTATGAGGACACCAAGGATGCATGGTGCAGGGACACCCAGGAGGTAAGACACAGGGAATCTGAGGAGGCAAGCCACAGGGACACCTAGGAAGCATGTTGTGAGAACACCATACAGGCACGCTGTGAGAACACTGAGGAGGCATGCCACAAGGACACCAAGGAGGCATGCTGTGAAGACACTGAGGAGGCACAATCCTTGTACACTGAAGAGGCAGGCTGTGAAGACACTGAGGAGGCACGATGCTTGAACACAGAGGAGGTATGCCATGAGGACACCAAGGAGGCACCACTCTGAAGACACTGAGAATGTGAGGAGGCAAGAGGACAGCACAGAGAGGATGCACACTGAGAGGACACTGAGAAGGCACTGTGTGGGGACACTGAGGAGGCATGCCACAAGGACATTGAGGAGGCATACCACAAGGACACTGAGGAGGCACTCCATAAGGACACCAAAAAGGCAGGATACAAGGACACTGAGGAAGTGCAATCTTGATGATAATACAAACTTACTTCATCATAGAATTATAACAAAACAATCTTAAAACTTATATAGAACAAAATAAGTGCACAACAGCCAAAGCAATTCTAAGCAAAAAACAGAAAACAAACAAACAAAAAACCCTGCCTCACTTCCAATTATTTTTTAAGACTATAAAAACTAAAACAGCATGGTACTAGTACAAGAATAATTATATAGATTAATGGAGCAGAATGGAGAAGCCAGAAATAAAACCACAGTCCTAAAACTAGCTGGTCTTTGACAAAACCAACAAAAATAAACAACGGGGAAAGGAAACCCTGCTCAATAAGTGGTGCTGGGAAAATTGGCTAGTCATATGCAGAAGAATGAAACTGGACCCACCTCTCACCAAATACAAAAATTATTTCAAGATGGGTTAAAGACTTAAATGCAAAACCCAAAACTGTAAAAATCCAAAAAGGAAACACTATTCTGGACATTGACCTAGGCAAAGAATTTATGACAAAGACCCCAAAAGCAATTGCAACAAAA
>NW_007216854.1:0-2047 GCF_000164805.1 Carlito syrichta
TTGCAAATGATCTGAAGAAACTGAACCCCAGTGGGAAAATGTGGATATGAGTAGAAAAGTCAAGGCATGGCTGGCTGGAGTGTGAGAGGTGGTTTCTGTTTGCATCTTTTACAGACTCTATGAAAATTGCAGTAGTGGCTGATATTGTTCGAGTACTGGGTATCTGCCCTAATGATGAGGCTGTGATTCCCATTACTGCAAACCGGTATTATATGACAAAGAATCTATATGTAGTTTAATGAAACCCTTGTTTGTTCACTCCACTCAGATGGTTTCCTCTAAGAGATCTTGGCTGAAATATCTGTTGTGGTATATAAAATAAACTTCTTACAAGCTTCTTCAGGCTATGTTGTGTCTTCTCTTTAAAATCTACCACAGAAGATTATCAGAATACCCTAAATTTCTAGAACACTTGCCTTTCAAAGAACCTTTACTGCGGAGATTTTATAGGTTTGCAGTGCACATTGATATGAAGAGGGAGAAATGAAGAAATAGGGAAGAGAGGAGCCATGCAGTGGCTGTAAAGTTCATGGCACAGTGTGGCAGAGTCAAAACAGGTACCTAAGTTTCCCTGTTGCTTGGGCCTTCTGCATCCCACTACACTCCAGGAACTGCTCCAATTCCAGGAGATGAGAGTCCTCCTACATGCAGGGAAGTCAAGGACGGAGTCTGTGGTGTCCTAAATGAAGGAAAGCCTTCTATGCTATTCTGTTGCTTTTTAATGGACTGAGGTACACAGGGACATTGGAATTCTGTGCAGCTCGGCCTGAGAAGCTCAGGCAAAATAGAGGAGGGGCAGAGGGAGTTCGGAGGGGTTTCATCAGTGGGGTCCAGTAAGTGCTCCCCAATAGAAGTGGAATATGTGCAAGACTAGCGTGTATGATGTGGACAGAGGGCATTCTTGCAGACAGAACAGCAAGCACCAAAAACCCAGAGCATGAGATGTTGTTATATTCAAGGGAGGTGAGCACTTTGATATTGGGCAGGATTAAGTGTAAGTGTGAGGGTCAGAGAAGATTCTGGCAAGAGGCAGAAGCAAATCAGAAGAGGCCAAGTGTGTCTGAACAAGAAAGTAGGACATATCTTTTAGGCCAATGATTCTATGTGGGAATCAAAAGCCAGGGCAGGGAAACACAGCCCTTGGAAAAGATCATTGCTATATTAATTAGGATAGTAACATCAACTGCATGCTTAACATGTACCAGATACCAGCTGAATACTTTTACTTACATACTTTATCCCACATGCCCTTTTTAAAACAACTACATGCATTATGTATTTAATAAGTATTTATCAAGTACCTAGATGCCCCATTACCTGCTTTAGGTACTTCTTTTCACAGAAGTAAGTCAGAAATTTTTTATTCTGGTCTTATAAAGCTTATATTCTTCATGGAAAATAGAAAATAAACAAGTAAATGTTATTTTTACCTGTTTTCATGAGAAAACCAAGATGAGAAAAAGTGAATAATTTACACATAGTCTGCAGTGGCAGAGCTAGGATTTGAATCATACAGGCAGTCTGACACAAGGGGCCATGCTCCTAACTTCCTTACTACCCACAAACACTCCCTGACATACTCACTGGACCAGAGAGCATTTCAAAATTGCAAATTTTATTTTTGCATGAGTTCCTGCAGTTCTTTTGTTCTCCAGTAGACCTAGAATTCTTGGTTGCCTAGAGTTGAACTTTTCCATAGAAATATTTATCAAAATACATTTTAAGCTGCATGTGTAATTCTGAATTCTCTGATAGCCACATTTTTTTAAAAAGCGAATAAAAAGCAGATGAAATTAAATTAATAATGAATTTTATTTAGCCTAATAGAGCCTAAATTTATGTATAAAATATAATTGATATTTCAAAAACAATAAATGAAATATTTTACTTTTTTTATTCATACTAAGTCTTTGAAATCTGTAAGGTAATTTACACTCACAAAATACCTAAGACATACCAGTCTTGTTTTCAGAACTCAATGGCTACGTGAAGTCAGTGGCTATCATATTAGCCAATGTAGACATTAAATATTTCTACCATCACAGAA
>NW_007216855.1:0-733 GCF_000164805.1 Carlito syrichta
TTTACAGACTCTATGAAAATGCAGTAGTGGCTGATATGTTCGAGTACTGGGTATCTGCCCTAATGATGAGGCTGTGATTCCCATTACTGCAAACCGGTATTATATGACAAAGAATCTATATGTAGTTTAATGAAACCCTTTGTTTGTTCACTCCACTCAGATGGTTTCCTCTAAGAGATCTTGGCTGAAATATCTGTTGTGGTATATAAAATAAACTTCTTACAAGCTTCTTCAGGCTATGTTGTGTCTTCTCTTTAAAATCTACCACAGAAGATTATCAGAATACCCTAAATTTCTAGAACACTTGCCTTTCAAAGAACCTTTACTGCGGAGATTTTATAGGTTTGCAGTGCACATTGATATGAAGAGGGAGAAATGAAGAAATAGGGAAGAGAGGAGCCATGCAGTGGCTGTAAAGTTCATGGCACAGTGTGGCAGAGTCAAAACAGGTACCTAAGTTTCCCTGTTGCTTGGGCCTTCTGCATCCCACTACACTCCAGGAACTGCTCCAATTCCAGGAGATGAGAGTCCTCCTACATGCAGGGAAGTCAAGGACGGAGTCTGTGGTGTCCTAAATGAAGGAAAGCCTTCTATGCTATTCTGTTGCTTTTTAATGGACTGAGGTACACAGGGACATTGGAATTCTGTGCAGCTCGGCCTGAGAAGCTCAGGCAAAATAGAGGAGGGGCAGAGGGAGTTCGGAGGGGTTTCATCAGTGGGGTCCAGTAAGTGC
>NW_007216856.1:0-697 GCF_000164805.1 Carlito syrichta
GAGGTGAGCACTTTGATATTGGGCAGGATTAAGTGTAAGTGTGAGGGTCAGAGAAGATTCTGGCAAGAGGCAGAAGCAAATCAGAAGAGGCCAAGTGTGTCTGAACAAGAAAGTAGGACATATCTTTTAGGCCAATGATTCTATGTGGGAATCAAAAGCCAGGGCAGGGAAACACAGCCCTTGGAAAAGATCATTGCTATATTAATTAGGATAGTAACATCAACTGCATGCTTAACATGTACCAGATACCAGCTGAATACTTTTACTTACATACTTTATCCCACATGCCCTTTTTAAAACAACTACATGCATTATGTATTTAATAAGTATTTATCAAGTACCTAGATGCCCCATTACCTGCTTTAGGTACTTCTTTTCACAGAAGTAAGTCAGAAATTTTTTATTCTGGTCTTATAAAGCTTATATTCTTCATGGAAAATAGAAAATAAACAAGTAAATGTTATTTTTACCTGTTTTCATGAGAAAACCAAGATGAGAAAAAGTGAATAATTTACACATAGTCTGCAGTGGCAGAGCTAGGATTTGAATCATACAGGCAGTCTGACACAAGGGGCCATGCTCCTAACTTCCTTACTACCCACAAACACTCCCTGACATACTCACTGGACCAGAGAGCATTTCAAAATTGCAAATTTTATTTTTGCATGAGTTCCTGCAGTTCTTTTGTTCTCCAGTA
>NW_007216857.1:0-2047 GCF_000164805.1 Carlito syrichta
CCTTGGAAAAGATCATTGCTATATTAATTAGGATAGTAACATCAACTGCATGCTTAACATGTACCAGATACCAGCTGAATACTTTTACTTACATACTTTATCCCACATGCCCTTTTTAAAACAACTACATGCATTATGTATTTAATAAGTATTTATCAAGTACCTAGATGCCCCATTACCTGCTTTAGGTACTTCTTTTCACAGAAGTAAGTCAGAAATTTTTTATTCTGGTCTTATAAAGCTTATATTCTTCATGGAAAATAGAAAATAAACAAGTAAATGTTATTTTTACCTGTTTTCATGAGAAAACCAAGATGAGAAAAAGTGAATAATTTACACATAGTCTGCAGTGGCAGAGCTAGGATTTGAATCATACAGGCAGTCTGACACAAGGGGCCATGCTCCTAACTTCCTTACTACCCACAAACACTCCCTGACATACTCACTGGACCAGAGAGCATTTCAAAATTGCAAATTTTATTTTTGCATGAGTTCCTGCAGTTCTTTTGTTCTCCAGTAGACCTAGAATTCTTGGTTGCCTAGAGTTGAACTTTTCCATAGAAATATTTATCAAAATACATTTTAAGCTGCATGTGTAATTCTGAATTCTCTGATAGCCACATTTTTTTAAAAAGCGAATAAAAAGCAGATGAAATTAAATTAATAATGAATTTTATTTAGCCTAATAGAGCCTAAATTTATGTATAAAATATAATTGATATTTCAAAAACAATAAATGAAATATTTTACTTTTTTTATTCATACTAAGTCTTTGAAATCTGTAAGGTAATTTACACTCACAAAATACCTAAGACATACCAGTCTTGTTTTCAGAACTCAATGGCTACGTGAAGTCAGTGGCTATCATATTAGCCAATGTAGACATTAAATATTTCTACCATCACAGAAAGTGCTATTGGATAAGACCTAGAGTCTTAGCAGAGCAAGTCTTGCTGCCAACCCTCATCATAAGGGAGCATACAAACTCTACAACCACCACCACTATTACCATTATTACTCTAATACTACTGAAAAAATAACCTTAACTTAACACTCAACCAATTGGAACTAATAGACATCCAGAGAACACTTCATCCAACAACTACAGAATATACAGTCTTCTCATCAGCACATAGAAATACTCCAAGATTGACCACATTCTCAAGCATAAGTCAAGTGTGAACAAATTTCAAAAGGATGAAATTATACCAGGCATCTTCTCAGCCCACAATAGAATAAAAACAAATATCATCACCAACAGGAACTCCCCAAAACACACAAATAAATTAAACAACGTGGTTCTGAATGACTTTTGGGTTAACACAGAAATCAAGGCAGAAAATGAAAGATTTCTGGAAATAAATGAAGACAAAGACTTAACATATCAAAACTTCTGGGATAGCATCAAAACAGTGCTGACAGAGAAGTTTATATCATTGCATGCATCTATCAAGAAAATAGAGGGAAGCCCAATGGAAAAGGCAAGAACAATTCAATTCTAGATTTTGTAGAAAAATTAAATATATTAAAATAAAGTCACAGATGAATGAAATAGAGTCCAAAAAAATCATAGAACGAATCAGTGAGACAAAAAACTGGTTCTTTGAAAGGATAAATAAAATTAACAGACCCATGGCCAGATTGACCAAAAGAGAGAGAGAGAGAGAGAGAGAGAGAGAGAGAGAGAGAAGCCTAAATAAACAACTTGAAATGAGAACATCACCACCGACCCTGAAGAAATTCAAAAGATTGTCAAAGATTATTATGAACACCTGCATGCAAATAAGCTACAAAATCTAGAAGAAATGGAGGAATTCCTGGCATCACATAACCTCTCAAGATTGAAACAGGAATAAATTAAAATCCTAAACAGACCAACAACAATCCAAGAAATCAACTTAATTATAAGAAATTCCCTTGTCAAAAAAAAAAAAGGCATGGGTCAGATGGTTTCTCAGCTGAACTCTATAGGACATACCTGGAGGAGGAGCTGAAACCAATCTTACTGAAAGTATTCCTGGCAGTTGAGAAGAAAAGAATTCTCTCT